>NC_051228.1:267500-287500 GCF_015220715.1 Pygocentrus nattereri
CACTAATCGGATCAGTGAGGGCGTATTAAGGATTTGCTTAATCAGAGTAACGATAAAGCACAACTGTGTGAGACATTTATATTTGTGTTTCCTGGCCGTCACCGTGTTGGAGTTTACAGCATCAGCGACAGTGAAAATATCAAATAAAGGCAGCAGCTCCTCTGAGATGAAATGGCAGACACTGCACTGATTCCACTGTCGTAGTTAAATATTAAATGCAGGTTCTTCTTTGTCCATTTTATCAAATCACAAAAATTCAGAACATCGTGAAGCACGTGTGTAAAATATTGTGGTATTATATTACAGCCATATGGCCCACCTCTGTAATCTAGGTCTGGGTAATATGATGACATTTACTGTTATCATGATAAATTACATCACGATCTGCTTTTCTGAGCATATCATGGTTATCGCCAGTAGCTAAAAGCACTGCCCAGCTGCATGTGTGAGTAAAGAGAGCCGAATTAATCCTGTTTAACTGGATTTAACAGAGTTTGTTTTTGGCACATCACCCACGTCTATTAAACCTCAGAGTAAAACGACAGTTATAAGTCCAGACTCTGAGAGTCACTGTGACTCGCTGACCTCGCTGTGCTGCTCCTGATGGTCAGGCTCCTCCCCTGACTCTCCTTTACTCTGTGCTCTGTGTTTCCTCAGCAGATCCACGTCCCTCACCTGCCCCACGTTCAGCTTGGACGCGTTTGGCCTGGGCGGAGCCACAGGCGTCTGCCCCGCCTCCGGCCTCTTCTCCTCCATCCAGCCCGCCCGTTTGGCCCTGGGTGGGGGCACCAGGCCGCCGTTCGGTTTTCCGTTCTCCCCCTGCGCGTGCGTTCCATTGGTCTCCCCCGACAGAGCTCCGGCCTGCAGCCGCTGGGCACAGAATCGGGCGGCTGCATCCACGTCTGGACCGCCGGTGGGCTCCGCCACGCCGTAACTGGTCTGGCTGCTGTTGTGCTCAATCTGCAGCACACTGAGCTCCTGACCAGTGAAGTGCGTCCGGATCTGGCTCAGGTACGTCATCACGATCAGCCGGTCAGGAACGGACAGCAGGACCATGTCAGACGGCTCCAGCAGACGAGAGATACCGAGAGCAGCAAACTCATCAAACGCCTGAACACAATAGGAACATCATCACTCTTTAATAAGGAGCGTTGTTAAACACTTCGGTGATAAATTAAAGAGGGATGTTACTCACTTTCTTATTATTGAACTTAATGTCATGAGGCTGCAGCGCATCAAACTCACTGAAAAACAAAATCAGAACACAGAAGGACGTTTATTTATACATTTATTCATAAACACTCACGACTGCCTTTAAATAAATGAGCTGAAATAATCTTATTGGTTCTTTCCACTGTGCACTCCGGTCCACTATCCAAGACTCCAGTCCCAGTTTTACATACACATCAGTGAGGCTCACAGCGAAATTCCATCAGAAACAGTATTACAGTTTAATGTTTAGCTGAGTTTTATGGACTTAATGCCCAGAAAGCTTCAGGTGAAGTCCAATGCGCTACTTTATTTAACATTGTGAACAAGTGAAGATGCAGAGGAAGAAATGGAGTCACCAAGTAGCAGCAACCAAATTTAACAGCCCATTCTACAAAAAAAAGGAGCCCAAGCTGCTTCGTGCCTTAAATCGAACCATGAGCAACGACAAGCCTGTTTGTTTTGTCTCTGGCTGTAAGGATTTGTCGCCCCCTGCTGGCTTAAATGGGGACTGATTTCTGTGGTTATAAATATTAAAAACTGATATGTAGCAATCACTTTCACTTTCACTTTTCAATATTGCTTATGGCCCCAGCCTAACTGGCACTTTCATCCCAACTGCTCTGACAGTATCAACGAACAGGAAACAACCAGGAAAGCAGGAAAACGTTCCAGGTCTGTGAAATCACTCACATCTTGTCCGGGTGGAAGTGGTGCAGGATGGCGCAGAACGCCAGGCCGTTCCTCCAGGAAGTGTTGAAGTTAGTGACCTTCACACCTTTGTAGTTCTTAGTGATCTCCTGACACCACTGCAGCAGAGACTGGCTGGAGGTCACCAGACCAGGACTGGGGAGAGGAGAGGATCTCTGAGACAGAGAGAGAGAGAGAGTTAGAGAGAGAGAGAGAGAGAGAGAGAGAGGGAGAGAGACAGAGAGAGAGAGGGGGGGAGAGAGAGACAGAGTGTGAGAGAGAGGGGGAGAGAGACAGAGAGAGAGAGAGGGGGGGAGAGAGAGCCAGAGAGAGAGTTAGAGAGAGAGAGAAAGAGAGAGAGAGAGAGTGAGAGAGACACAGAGAGAGAGAGAGAGAGAGAGAGAGAGAGAGAGAGGGAGAGAGAGATTGAGAGAGACAGAGAGAGAGAGAGAGAGAGAGACAGAGAGTGAGAGAGAGAGAGAGAGAGAGAGAGAGGGAGACAAAGAGAGACAGAGAGAGAGAGAGAGGGAGAGAGAGGGGGAGACAAAAAGAGAGAGAGAGAGAGAGAGAGTGAGAGAGAGACAGAGAGAGAGAGAGAGAAAAACACCTTCCTGTGTTAATGTTGATGATGAAAAACAGTGATGGAGGTGAACAATGAAGAGGTGGAGCTGAAGGAGTGTCTGTTTATTAGGAGGAGTAACGTTAGCATGCTCGGCTAAAGCGTTTGGGAAATGGAGACTGAAACTGGGGAGCGGCAACATTCTGATAAACAGCAGGGGGAGCTCTGATAAACAGCAGGGGGCGTCTCTGATAATCAGCAGGGGGAGCTCTGATAAACAGCAGGGAGCGACTCTGATGAACAGCAGGGGGCGTCTCTGATAAACAGCAGGGGGAGCTCTGATAAACAGCAGGGGAGCTCTGATAAACAGCAGGGGGAGTTCTGATAAACAGCAGGGGGAGCTCTGATAAACAGCAAGGGGAGCTCTGAAAAACAGCAGGGAGAGCTCTGATAAACAGCAGGGGGCGCTCTGATAAACAGCAGGGGGAGCTCTGATAAACAGCAGGGGGCGGCTCTGATAAACAGCAGGGGGAGCTGTGATAAACAGCAGGGGGCGACTCTGATAAACAGCAGGGGGCGTCTCTGATAATCAGCAGGGGGAGCTCTGATAAACAGCAGGGAGCGACTCTGATAAACAGCAGGGGGAGCTCTGATAAACAGCAGGGGGAGCTCTGATAAACAGCAGGGAGAGCTCTGATAAACAGCAGGGGGCGCTCTGATAAACAGCAGGGGGAGCTCTGATAAACAGCAGGGGGCGGCTCTGATAAACAGCAGGGGGAGCTCTGATAAACAGCAGGGGGCGGCTCTGATAAACAGCAGGGGGAGCTCTGATAAACAGCAGGGGGCGGCTCTGATAAACAGCAGGGGGAGCTCTGATAAACAGCAGGGAGCGACTCTGATAAACAGCAGGGGGAGCTCTGATAAACAGCAGGGGCTGCTCTGATAAACAGCAGGGGGCGTCTCTGATAATCAGCAGGGGGAGCTCTGATAAACAGCAGGGAGCGACTCTGATAAACAGCAGGGGGAGCTCTGATAAACAGCAGGGGGAGCTCTGATAAACAGCAGGGGGAGCTCTGATAAACAGCAGGGGGCGCTCTGATAAACAGCAGGGGGCGACTCTGATAAACAGCAAGGGGAGCTCTGAAAAACAGCAGGGAGAGCTCTGATAAACAGCAGGGGGCGCTCTGATAAACAGCAGGGGGAGCTCTGATAAACAGCAGGGGGAGCTCTGATAAACAGCAGGGGGCGACTCTGATAAACAGCAGGGGGCGCTCTGATAAACAGCAGGGGAGCTCTGATAATCAGCAGGGGGAGCTCTGATAAACAGCAGGGGGCGTCTCTGATAATCAGCAGGGGGAGCTCTGATAAACAGCAGGGGAGCTCTGATAAACAGCAGGGGGCGTCTCTGATAATCAGCAGGGGGAACTCTGATAAACAGCAGGGGGAGACTCTGATAAACAGCAGGGGAGCTCTGATAAACAGCAGGGGGAGCTCTGATAAACAGCAGGGGGCGACTGATAAACAGAAGGGGGAGCTCTGATAAACAGCAGGGGGAGCTGTGATAAACAGCAGGGGGCGACTCTGATAAACAGCAGGGGGCGTCTCTGATAATCAGCAGGGGGAGCTCTGATAAACAGCAGGGGGCGACTCTGATAAACAGCAGGGGGCGTCTCTGATAATCAGCAGGGGGAGCTCTGATAAACAGCAGGGAGCGACTCTGATAAACAGCAGGGGGAGCTCTGATAAACAGCAGGGGGAGTCTCTGATAAACAGCAGGGGGAGCTCTGATAAACAGCAGGGGGAGCTCTGAAAAACAGCAGGGAGAGCTCTGATAAACAGCAGGGGGAGCTCTGATAAACAGCAGGGGGAGCTCTGATAAACAGCAGGGGGAGCTCTGATAAACAGCAGGGGGCGGCTCTGATAAACAGCAGGGGGAGCTCTGATAAACAGCAGGGGGCGACTCTGATAAACAGCAGGGGGCGCTCTGATAAACAGCAGGGGAGCTCTGATAATCAGCAGGGGGAGCTCTGATAAACAGCAGGGGGCGTCTCTGATAATCAGCAGGGGGCGTCTCTGATAATCAGCAGGGGGAACTCTGATAAACAGCAGGGGGAGACTGATAAACAGCAGGGGAGCTCTGATAAACAGCAGGGGGCTTCTCTGATAATCAGCAGGGGGAGCTCTGATAAACAGCAGGGGGCGACTCTGATAAACAGCAGGGGGAGCTCTGATAAACAGCAGGGGGAGCTCTGATAAACAGCAGGGGGAGCTGTGATAAACAGCAGGGGGCGACTCTGATAAACAGCAGGGGGCGTCTCTGATAATCAGCAGGGGGAGCTCTGATAAACAGCAGGGGGAGACTCTGATAAACAGCAGGGGGCGTCTCTGATAATCAGCAGGGGGAGCTCTGATAATCAGCAGGGGGCGACTCTGATAAACAGCAGGGGAGCTCTGAAAAACAGCAGGGGGCGACTGATAATCAGCAGGGGGAGCTCTGATAAACAGCAGGGGGCGTCTCTGATAATCAGCAGGGGGAGCTCTGATAAACAGCAGGGGGCGACTGATAATCAGCAGGGGGAGCTCTGATAAACAGCAGGGGGCGACTGATAATCAGCAGGGAGAGCTCTGATAAACAGCAGGGGGAGCTCTGATAAACAGCAGGGGGCGACTGATAATCAGCAGGGAGAGCTCTGATAAACAGCAGGGGGAGCTCTGATAAACAGCAGGGGGAGCTCTGATAAACAGCAGGGGGAGCTCTGATAAACAGCAGGGGGCGCTCTGATAAACAGCAGGGGGCGACTGATAATCAGCAGGGGGAGCTCTGATAAACAGCAGGGGGCGTCTCTGATAATCAGCAGGGGGAGCTCTGATAAACAGCAGTGGAGCTCTGATAAACAGCAGGGGGCGTCTCTGATAATCAGCAGGGGGAGCTCTGATAAACAGCAGGGGGCGCTCTGATAAACAGCAGGGGGAGCTCTGATAAACAGCAGGGGGAGCTCTGATAAACAGCAGGGGGAGCTCTGATAAACAGCAGGGGGAGCTCTGATAAACAGCAAGGGGAGCTCTGAAAAACAGCAGGGAGAGCTCTGATAAACAGCAGGGGGCGCTCTGATAAACAGCAGGGGGAGCTCTGATAAACAGCAGGGGGAGCTCTGATAAACAGCAGGGGGCGACTCTGATAAACAGCAGGGGGCGCTCTGATAAACAGCAGGGGAGCTCTGATAATCAGCAGGGGGAGCTCTGATAAACAGCAGGGGGCGTCTCTGATAATCAGCAGGGGGAGCTCTGATAAACAGCAGGGGAGCTCTGATAAACAGCAGGGGAGACTGATAAACAGCAGGGGGCGTCTCTGATAATCAGCAGGGGGAACTCTGATAAACAGCAGGGGGAGACTCTGATAAACAGCAGGGGAGACTCTGATAAACAGCAGGGGAGCTCTGATAAACAGCAGGGGGCGTCTCTGATAATCAGCAGGGGGAGCTCTGATAAACAGCAGGGGGCGTCTCTGATAATCAGCAGGGGGAGCTCTGATAAACAGCAGGGGGCGACTCTGATAAACAGCAGGGGAGCTCTGATAAACAGCAGGGGGCGTCTCTGATAATCAGCAGGGGGAGCTCTGATAAACAGCAGGGGGCGACTCTGATAAACAGCAGGGGGAGCTCTGATAAACAGCAGGGGGAGCTGTGATAAACAGCAGGGGGCGACTCTGATAAACAGCAGGGGGCGTCTCTGATAATCAGCAGGGGGAGCTCTGATAAACAGCAGGGGGAGCTGTGATAAACAGCAGGGGGCGACTCTGATAAACAGCAGGGGGCGTCTCTGATAATCAGCAGGGGGAGCTCTGATAAACAGCAGGGAGCGACTCTGATAAACAGCAGGGGGCGACTCTGATAAACAGCAGGGGGAGCTCTGATAAACAGCAGGGGGCGTCTCTGATAATCAGCAGGGGGAGCTCTGATAAACAGCAGGGGGAGTCTCTGATAAACAGCAGGGGGCGTCTCTGATAATCAGCAGGGGGAACTCTGATAAACAGCAGGGGGCTTCTCTGATAATCAGCAGGGGGAGCTCTGATAAACAGCAGGGGGCGACTCTGATAAACAGCAGGGGGAGCTCTGATAAACAGCAGGGGGAGCTGTGATAAACAGCAGGGGGCGACTCTGATAAACAGCAGGGGGCGTCTCTGATAATCAGCAGGGGGAGCTCTGATAAACAGCAGGGGGAGACTCTGATAAACAGCAGGGGGCGTCTCTGATAATCAGCAGGGGGAGCTCTGATAAATAGCAGGGGGAGCTCTGATAATCAGCAGGGGGCGACTCTGATAAACAGCAGGGGAGCTCTGAAAAACAGCAGGGGGCGACTGATAATCAGCAGGGGGAGCTCTGATAAACAGCAGGGGGCGTCTCTGATAATCAGCAGGGGGAGCTCTGATAAACAGCAGGGGGCGACTGATAATCAGCAGGGGGAGCTCTGATAAACAGCAGGGGGCGACTGATAATCAGCAGGGAGAGCTCTGATAAACAGCAGGGGGAGCTCTGATAAACAGCAGGGGGAGCTCTGATAAACAGCAGGGGGAGCTCTGATAAACAGCAGGGGGAGCTCTGATAATCAGCAGGGAGAGCTCTGATAAACAGCAGGGGGCGTCTCTGATAATCAGCAGGGGGCGTCTCTGATAATCAGCAGGGGGAGCTCTGATAAACAGCAGGGGGCGACTGATAATCAGCAGGGGGAGCTCTGATAAACAGCAGGGGGCGACTGATAATCAGCAGGGGGAGCTCTGATAAACAGCAGGGGGCGACTGATAATCAGCAGGGAGAGCTCTGATAAACAGCAGGGGGCGACTGATAATCAGCAGGGGGAGCTCTGATAAACAGCAGGGGGCGACTGATAATCAGCAGGGGGAGCTCTGATAAACAGCAGGGGGCGACTGATAATCAGCAGGGGGAGCTCTGATAAACAGCAGGGGGCGTCTCTGATAATCAGCAGGGGGAGCTCTGATAAACAGCAGTGGAGCTCTGATAAACAGCAGGGGGAGCTCTGATAAACAGCAGGGGGCGACTGATAATCAGCAGGGGGAGCTCTGATAAACAGCAGGGGGCGTCTCTGATAATCAGCAGGGGGAGCTCTGATAAACAGCAGTGGAGCTCTGATAAACAGCAGGGGGAGCTCTGATAAACAGCAGGGGGAGCTCTGATAAACAGCAGGGGGAGCTCTGATAAACAGCAGAGGGAGCTCTCACAGCATTCATCACTTACAGTTTATCATTGTTTAGTCCTGTTTAAGCTTTTTTACATCAGGAACAGCAGCTTAGCTCAGTGTTAACATTTTAACACTATTGTGTGATATTCTAATGACGTGGTTACATTTCAGCTGTGTGTGTTTATGGCTAGGAAACAGACATGACAGCTGATTGTCAACTTTGATCGAGTAGGTTAACTAGAATAAAATTCCTAAATTAAGATCAGATTTTGCTTCTGTAAAACAAATCTGTGAAATATCTTATCTTGAGCTAAGAGATCTTAAGACTCAAAGAGAGGAAGTTTCTGTAATACGACCCCAGATTTATTACATACTAAGGCTTATTACTCAGTAACTACAGGGACTTCAGGGCAAACTAATGGAGCTATTCTTAGATTACAGAAGTGTGTAATAAAACTGGCTTGTTTAAGGGTCAAAGTGCTAAATCCACTAACAAAGTGTGTCTGGAAACTTATGGACAGAAACACCACAGCAATACTCACCTCCTGCTCAGGTGTGTCTCCTCCTGATTCTACTGGCTTTACCTCCTCCAGGCTCACCGGTGGTGGGACTGTTTTCTTCTTGCTGCGTTTGGGGGGCAGAACAGCTGGTGATGTTTCTGCAGTCAGGTCAGTCTGGAGCAGCAGGTTCTCTGTGGAACGCTGACCCTCAGCGTGTCCAGCAGATGCAGCTTCAGTGGTTCCTGAGACAGGTGATCCAGAGGAATCCTTTGGTGGCATTTTAGATCTGCAGGAGAGAGAATGCAACCATTCTCGTTTACGGCATATTCTCAGATGAGGAATATTTCAGTTACCTTACAGTTCAGTTTTACTCTTTAGGACTGTTTCAGTGCAGTTAAATGTCCTCACCTTAACATTACTTTAATGAGAAGACGATAAAGTAATAATGATTAGTTCAGTTTATTCTGAAAATAAAATAAAAAAATAAAGTTTACAAAAAAGCAAAGTTGTCAAGATGTAGAGTCATTCAGAGTGGTTCCGTGTGAAACACTCTGTTCTAGATAAACTTAGTGAGTCAGAACTGTTCACAGTGGTGGTGATAGGAACCAGACGCTGTTTTGTGATAGTTTAGAGAACTTCAACTCCATTCATGGTGGAGGGAGACATGCAGGGTGCTGTGCGGCAAAATAGTTCCCAAAGAAAACTCATTATTACAGATTTTCCACTGTTTTCCATCATCAATGTTCAATATAAACTCAGAAGACTCGTGTAGGTTCTCTGGTGGTTCTGGATGGTAAATAAAGTGTCTATATCTGTGTTGTAGTCATGGCGACGCCTGGTTCCCATCACCACCACTGTAAAGACGTCTGAACCATTTCACACCAAACCCTCTGAATTGCTCTGTTTACACCTCACACACTAAGTTAAGGGGGAATTTTTGAAGACTTGGCACTTGATACTGAATTGATACTGAATTAATATTAGTATTGTTTAAATTTTACCCATATTTCATGTCAACGTTTAATGATGCAGAATGTTTAGGTGGTGCTGAATTACTGCAATAAAATACCTGCACTTTATTTAACTGCATTTATATCAGATTAACGTTATTTTTGTAGATATGGTTCCAATTTCTACATTTTGTTAAAGTTTACACATTGATATTCATGTGAAAAATATCAGATGATTAAATCGGCATCACCATATCGGTGCATCCCCACTTTAACTGGAACACAGACAAACACACAAAAACAAACATGTTTTCAGACACAGCGAGACTTTCTGCTCTCTTATTGAGCCACTTCCTGAGATAAAGATAAAAGCCAAACTGATCCTTCATAAGCAGATCTTAAGACCTGTGAACCACCTGTTACAGTGAAATGACGGTTGTGGAAATCATTCTGCTTCACAAACACCAGCAACAGAAGGTACAGCTTTCAATAGAACATCCAAAGCATACACGGGTCAAACAAACGATTCTGAGGTTTAGTAAAGATGCAACAGCGGGATTTTCTGTTAAGACCACATTGAGCACAAAACACAGCACAGCTTTACTCAAACTTACAAATCATCCAGATCTGAGGAAGCTGTCAGCGTTTCTATTTGAACCTCTTTATTTTTCACCTTCAAATCAAGCTCCTCTGGTCTAGCTCTGCTCGTTCTTTCCTCTGTCTGGTTGGCAGGAACAGTCAGAGGTGGAAGGCCAATTTCAGGTGCTACTGAATTAGCATGCACGGGGACATTTTCTTTTGACTGTTTTGAACTTTCTGAAATCTCATCATCAGCTCCTGACACCAGGACCTTCCCTTGGTCACCCCCTGATACTGTGGCCCACAAGACATTCTTGTCCGATGACTCCATAGTCACTGGAACATTCTCAGACAGGCTTTCAAACTGCCTCTTTTCATTTGTGTTCAACTTGGCAACATCTACACCAGCTTCCACAGAGGTCACCGATGCTGGTAGGTCAGTGACTTCAGCAGCAGGAAGCTTATTCTGGTCCACCGAGAGATCGTACCATGTGATGGTGTCTGCCTTGAGTTGAAGGGGTGGAGTTGGGGGGAGTTCAAAGTCAGACTCTGAGGGAATGAGACGCCTCCTGGTACGAGGAACCGGAACAGGAACATTCTTTTTCTCAGTGTCTTCAGTGTCCTCTGCCATTTGACGAATCTTCTCCAGCAGAATTTTCTCCTCTGAAAAATCAATGGGCTCTTTGGTAGGTTCTTCTAAAGGCTCTGGAGGTTTCTCAACCGTGGGTGATGGCAGAGGCCATGGCACCACGGAGCTTCTTGGCGAGACATCCTTTCCTGAGCCAACCTCCTTCTCCACTTTCACACCTTCTGGCTGTTCTTCAGCTGAAGTGCTTTCCGAGGAAACTGCAGCTGTGGCCTCAATCAGGGAACTCTCTTTCTTCTCTTCTTCTGTGCCTCTGTCAGTGACACCTACGCTAACTTCAACAGCGCCCTCAGATGGTGAGGAGACGCTTGATTGCCTCAGGTTATCCTCATCCTTACTTTTGCTTTCCTCCTTGACAGCCGGTGTGGCAATATCTCTTTTTTTATTGTGCTGTAGAGGAACTGGAGTGTTGCCAGGTGAGACAGGCTTCAAGGCATGAGGGCCAACTTCCTGTAAAGGCATTGGATGGGTTCTCTCATCCTTTTCACTTTGAAAGGATGGAACATTTGCAGCATGTGGGGAAATAGGCTCCTCTGCTGGAGATTCTTCTGATATTACTGCAAGCTTTGTACTGACCAATGCAGCTGGCAGGACAGGAGAACGGTCCAGTTCTATCAGCTGTGATTCCTTTGGGCTGTGAGAAACAGGACACAAGTGAGGAACGACAGTAGTATGACCATGAAGACCTCAAGCAGTATTAAACAAACAACATTCTGAAAGCCAAGGCAAAATGGGCACAAACTTTAAGTACTAAGCATGTGAAGAGCAGCCCACAGGCAAATGGACAGCACTTTTGCGTGGGCACCTCAGATCACTTGAGTGCAAATAATGAGGTCATGAGGATAAAGTGCAAAATAAGAGCTTTGATTTGAGAGAATTTAACATTTATATTGGAGGAACCATATGAGAATCCCAGTCCTCTATACAGTCCTCTCTTTACTGGGGGCCGAAAGAAAGAAACTGACAAGCCTAAATTAAATCGTGGTTAGTAGAAGTCGCTTATAAATCATTTGTGGTTGATGAGCCACAGATGCTGGTTATCGTCCCTACAGATGCTCTTCCAGGCCTGCAGATGCAGCCATTTTCAGTTCCGGATTGTTTTGAGGGTTTTCTCCTTTCATAAGTAAAATACGTCTTCAGGAATTTTCGGATGGTTGACTTGCTCACTTGTAACCCTAATTACCTTGTGTTTAAGTAACATGTTTGGGGTTATTGTCCCCCAAACCCAAAAATCATTCACCATTTTTAGTGCAGGTACACCTCACCTGTCCGTAAGACTTTGGCCAAAACTCTACAGGCGTATATGCAATTTTGTACAAGCTATAACCTGCAACCTGCTAATGATTTGTTCGTATCTTGTGGTTGAATAATTGCGTATTCTCTGAACATGCTTCTACCATGATGCATTGTGCAACACTTTTTCCAGCTTGCAGCTTAAGTTTCAAAACCATCTTCAACAACTGCGCAAGCAAAAATGGCGCAATTCCAACTCAGGAAGCCACTGCCCAGCAACCGTGTGCAAAAGATTCAAAGAACTCCTGCAATACATGCTCAGCAATCCTTCAGAGACTTTACACAATCACTCTCAACATGAGGAGCATCCACAGTTTCTAAAATGTAGAAACTTAAAGAATGAGAAGCTGACAGGATATTGTGCAATGCATTCATTTATGACATGCATTGTTAAGCTGTGACACTTCTGCAAGTGGAACAACAACAAGAACTTCAGGCGCTCAGCATCCACCAGCTTGAGCAACAGCCGCACCAAACGCCACCCTAGAAAAGCCAGCACACCACATGATGGCCTTAACTTACCCTTCATCCATATAAAGCTCAGCCAGCCACACTGTGCCCATATCCTCCTGACCCGACTCAAACTCCACTTCATCATCCAAAGCTTCAGACAGGAACACAGGCCTCAGAAGAGTTTCCTTCTTCTCTAGGCCATCACCTTTACTCCCAGATTCATCTTCATTAGCTTTTTCTAAGCACTCTTCACTTGCAATCATATCAAAATCCACTTCCTTCAAAAGAGGGAACTCTTCCGTGGAGGACATCGCAGGTGCATCCTTGATGTTTATGCTTTTATGAATTTCTGGAGTCGTTGTTGGTTCTGTGATCTTCTCAACATTCAATACTGCACGTTCATTTACTTCAGGCTTTGTTTCATCTTTCTTAAGTTGGCTTTCAACTGTTGGTGGTTCCTCCATCTTTTCTTCATGTGCTGATCTCACACTGGTGCCTGTTTCAGGCTCTGGTTCATCTCTCCTGATTTTACTTTCTAGCATTGGTGGCTCCTCTGTCATCTTCTCTACACACACTGATGTTTTAATGATGCTCGTTTCAGGTTCTGGTTCAGAAAGTCCTCTTCCTCTCTCAACCTCTGAGGCAGCCAGCCTCAAACACTCCACCAGGGTCTTTCCTTTAGGCTCTGCTAGAGGTGTCGTCTTGATTTCCTCACCCAAAATTGGATTTTTATTGTCTTTAGCAGCTTCAGGCAGGTTTGTAAATGCAGTTTCACAGAATGGTTCAGGTGGACGGATTTCGATCTCAGGGCCTTCCTGGTCTCCAGCTTCTCTATCGTCAGGCTTGGTGGGGGTTTCTGCAGGGCTTGACTGGATCAGAATGGAGGCCACTGTCTCATAACTGGAGAACAAGAAGGTTTGAACAAGGGCAGAGTTCAGAATTCACCACAGGCACATTGTTTTAGGAGTCACAGCAGGCATTGCCTTGAGCATGTACCTCTGAAATGCCACTGCTGAGATAAGCACACAGTGCAGAATGCTGAGTTAATCTGTTCTACTTTGAAACTTTTCACAACAAATGTCAGTGCATGCAACAGCTTCAGTTAGTTGTAGTGCTTGAGTCCAGGCTTGGTCTCATCTTGGTCTCAACCTCATTGGAACTTTGGGAACTAGATGCTGAATTATTAGTGAATATCAAGAAAACTAGAATAAACCGAACAAATAGCCTTTTTCTGTGTACTAAACTCTCCATTCTGCGTCGCTCTTCAGCTGTAATTGTTTATTTATGATTTTATATTTATAACTGTCATTAATGAACATTATTTATACAGTGTAGCGCAACCCTCGGCTGTGTTCTGACAGACTGTGCTGCCTGTCAAGCTCTACATAAAACTTGTTCGAATTTTCCCGTTCCACCTTAAATGATACACCCACTGAGGCACTCAGGCACCATTTAAGGAACTGCTTGTCAGAAAATGTCAACTAAAACAACTAAAAAACTACAAACATTTCATTTAAGTTTTCCTTTTTATTTTTTATTCTTTTCTTTTTTTATGAAAAAAATCTCAGACTCAACTACTGAAAGTCTTGATCTTGACTCGTACTCAACTACTGAAAGTCTTGGTCCTGACTCGGACTCGACGACTGAAAGTTTTGGTCCTGACTCGGACTCGATGACTGAAAGTCTTGGTCTTGACCTGGTCTCGACAACTGAAGTCTTGGTCTTGACTGGGACTCGACTACTGAAAGTCTTGGTCTTGACTCGGTCTCGATGACTGAAAGTCTTCTCGTGCACACACCCGATTCTGTAGTCTCTGTAGTTTATGTAGTTCCACCTCTGTGCTTTACAGTGCAGTCAAAGGTAAATTGTAAACCAATCATATCAGACCTCAGAAGTTCTAATCCAATCATATCAGACCTCATAAATTGTAATCCAATCATATCAGACCTCATAAATTGTAATCCAATCATATCAGATCTTGTACATTGTAATCCAATCATATCAGACCTCATATGTTGTAAACCAATCATATCAGACCTCATAAATTGTAATCCAATCATATCAGACCTCATATGTTTTAGACCAATCATATCAGACCTCATATGTATTAGATCAATCATATCAGACCTCATATGTTGTAATCCAATCATATCAGACCTCATAAATTGTAATCCAATCATATCAGACATCATAAATTGTAATCCAATCATATCAGATGTCATAAATTGTAATCCAATCATATCAGACCTCATAAATTGTAATCCAATCATATCAGACGTCATAAATTGTAATCCAATCATATCAGACCTCATAAGTTGTAATCCAATCATATCAGACCTCATAAATTGTAGTCCAATCACATCAGACCTCATAAATTGTAATCCAATCATATCAGACCTTGTAAGCTGTAAACCAATCATATCAGAGCTTGTTAGTTGTGAGCCAATCATATTCTGATCATCAGTTCGACAGTTTGTTAAATGTTTTATCTTTCTAATTGCACTTTGTTCACCATTCTGTGCAAATTACCTAAAGAGCATTAAAGTCCACCAGTGGTTAAATGGTTAAAACGTCCAAATACTTAATGTTTTAAGTAACAAACATGGACCTGCTGTCGTAGTTTTTCTTTGGAACCTGCTCCTGATTGAGCAGTACCACCAACACACAAACCCAGTTTGCAGAGCGCTGTGGCGGGACCGTCTGGCCCTGCTGTGGAAAAGAGGCTTAATATCACCGCCTCTGATCTCAACTGGGAGATCGCAAAATCCATCCATGCTAAAACACTCCTAGCGCAGACACGCAATCAAAACTGTGAGCGTCCTTTGGTCACTACAATGACTGGAAACATCAGTCCTCTGCATGCCAGGACAGTCAGAGACATGCAGGAGTTAAACGGTCCAGTTCCTACACTCACCCTCGGTACAGAACACCAAATATCCCCCTCATCAGGCCGGGAGAAACCTCCTCCTGGTCAGCCAGAACGCCATGATCCACATTGAAAGAATCCAGCTTGAGCGAAATTTCAGTCTTTCTCTCTGAAGCTGATGTTTCTCCGTCTTCTTGTTGGTCTGAATCAGCAGGACGTTCAATCTGAGCAGCATCAAAGTCACAACTGAGGTTTTCCAAAGCAGGATGTTCTACCTGATCTCCAAACGTCTTCCTACACCCCACGCAGGAGCTTACGGCACTGATATCTTCAGACTGGTACAAAGTAAAGTTCTCTGGCTCCACCAGACAGGCTTCAGCTTCTAATTCCTCTGCAAAACGGCTATGGCGGATACAGTGAGTGGAATGGAGAGAAACGCTGTGTGAAGATCTCAGCATCTAAACTGAAATACGACCAAAACTAGACGTGCAATTAACGGAGTGAGGGTCCAAAGACTGTCTCGAATCGAGGGCCAGGACAGTTAATGTTTAGGAAACCCATACATGCACAAGTAAACCACCTGCACACCACAATCCATGCAGCAATTCCAGAGGATCTCAGACTCACCCGTTATCTAGAAGAGCCTGAGGAGCTTCCAGTTTGCCTGAGCGTAACTCCTCGTCCTCTTTCTCCTTAACTTTCTTCTCCAAACTGGCCCAGAGTGGACTCTCCGCTTCAGGAATGGCCTTCGTCTTCAGATCTGCTCTATCTGGATCTTCATTTGGTGCCATGTTACTAACAGGAGAAAGGTTCTCTAGGTGCAGTGAGGTCCTGGTGGGTGGAGAAGGAGATGTAGACTGTAACACGGATGGAATATCGCTTTTATCTTCCACCTCTTTCACAATACCGCTTTTTGGTTGTGCTTTAATGTGTTTGGAGGTGTCTGGTTCACTCAGGTCAGGCTTCTTCACGTCTTCTGCTCTGACTTTATCTCCACTGTGAGGAAGAAACACAGTGAAGATGCTGACTTTAGAGGAGGAACATCTACCTGTGCGTACTCTGGATCATTTAGAACATATTCCTTTTAGCACTCAATCATTTTGGGAAGATATCTTTCCAGAACGAGAATGAAAAAAGTTAAAAGCTGGTCTTTAAATGGACGTGACCTCAACAAAGTGCCGTATTTACAGTTTCTATTCCGTACAGTCGTACGTAATAATTTTTCCTCATACACTGCATGCAAAGTACCAATGAAATGATCAGCCAATCAGCTGTCAGAACACTCCCACTTACCCAGCATCCACTTTGAGCAGAAATCTGGACTCACTGTCCTCGTTTTCCAGCTTGTTTGTTGTTTTATCGCTGGACGTTTCTTCTCCGGCGTCTCCGTCCTCCTTCTGTTCCTTCACCTTCTGCTCTAAAGAGGCCCAGATGGGATCCTCCTTCTGAGCCGATGGTTCCTCGGGAGGTCCTGAGCTCTCCGGAGTGAGCCCAGGTTGGAGCGAGTCCAGCAGAGTCTGTGCTGATGGGTTTATTTGGGGTTGGGGAGGGGTGGGGGGAGTGTCCGTGTCTGTGTTTCTGTCAGTGTTGGGATGGGCTGGTTTCGAAAGAGGCTTCAGATCCAAATTCAGGGGAATCTGATTCAAGCTGAGAGAAGAGAGAAAGAAAGAGAAGAACAGAGAGAAGAGAGAGAATCAGAGCACATACGGCCACAAAGGACAGAGACAATAACAATTTATACACACAGACAGATAGATAAATGGACAGACACCCAGACAGGCACAGAGACAGATGAATATATGGACCCAAGAAATTCTTGTTACTGTTTATAGTTTTTCTGTTTATTTGAATTATGAATACGACTTTATTCTAATGTATATTGTGATAAACTCACTGCTGAGGGAAACTGTTCAAACATTCACTTAGATGCCTGAAACTTTCACACAGTACTGTGTGTGTATAGTGAGAGAGTGAGACAGACAGACAGACAGACAGATAGAGAACAGTCACACTGTTCAATAATTATAGTGATACTCAGAACAGACGCTCTTCATTGTGCTCAACAGTGTATATAAAACATGGAGGTGATTTTATCAGGAAGTATTTGCATATATGCAAATTACAGCCTTCAGCAAACGTTATTTCCATTTTATACTCGTCCTGCAGTTTTTACAGCTGACCCGGCTATCCAACCAGCTCACATTGATACCACAAACTCCACACACCCTCCCACACACAGACTCACTTACATTCATTGTGTAGTGTGTATGCATGTATGCGTGTGTGTTGGGATAGTGTAGTGGGTAACACCTCTGCCGTCTACACTGTAGACTGGGGTTCAATCCCCACCTGGGCAAACACCCAATACACTATACCAATAAGAGTCCTTGGGCAAGACTCCCAACACCACCTTGGCCTGCCTGTGTAAAATGATCAAACTGTAAGTCGCTCTGGAGAAGAGCGTCAGCCAAATGCCATAAATGTGTGTGTTGAACACGATCTGGTGGGTGTGATCATGAAAAATTACTTTTTGTTCAAGTGTTCGCTCACTACAATACCCAGAATCCCTGTGGAAACAACCTGCTAGCACAGCCACTGAGCTAACATTAGCATAACCTGACAGACAATCCTAAAGAAGACAGACTCCATCTTTACTCAGCGCTAAACGACCTGCAGTGCCGGGTTTCCACCCTGTCAGTCAGAGAACAAGAGCCGTGCCGCGGAGCGTCGCTTAGCCGAGCACTGCAGCGAGCAGCCAAAGCGGCACAGGGTCACACTGACACTCGACTCATATACCCTGAGGAAAAGGCGCTCAGCATCGCTTAGCCGAGCACTGCAGGGAGTGTCCGTTTACCGGCTTCTCGTCCGTTTACCATCTTCATGGCCGTTTACCGGCTTCGCACTGTTTACCAGCTTCTCGTCCGTTTACCGGCTTCGCACCGTTTACTGGCTTCTCGTCCGTTTACCGGCTATGCGTTCGTTTATTGGCTTCTCGTCCGTTTACCATCTTCATGGCCGTTTACCAGCTTCTCGTCCGTTTACCGGCTTCGCGTTCGATTATCGGCTTCTAGCCGGTTTACCAGCTTCGCGGCTGTTTACCGGCTTCTCATCCATTTACCGTCTTCGCGGCAGTCTACCAGCTTCGTGGCCATTTACCAGCTTCTCGTCCGTTTACCGTCTTCGCGGCCGTCTACCAGCTTTGCGGACGTTTACCGGCTTCTCGTCCGTTTACGGCTTCTCGTCTGTTTACCAGCTTCACGGCCATTTACCGGCTTTGCGCCCATTTACCATCTTTGCACTCATTCACCGGCTTTGCACTTGTTTACTGGCTTTGAGCTCGTTTACCGGCTTCGCACCCGTTTACTGGCTTTGCACTCGTTTACCGGCTTCACATCAGTTTACTGGCTTTGCGCTCGTTTACCGGCCTCGCACCTGTTTACCGGCTTTACGCTTGTTTACCGGCTTCGCGCTCGTCTCCCAGCTTTGCGCTCGTTTACTGGCTTCGCACCTGTTTACTGGCTTTGCACTCGTTTACCGGCTTCACATCAGTTTACTGGCTTTGCTCTCGTTTACCGGCCTCGCACCTGTTTACCGACTTTACGCTTGTTTACCGGCTTCGCGCTCGTCTCCCAGCTTTGCGCTCGTTTACTGGCTTCGCACCCGTTTACTGGCTTTGCACTCGTTTACCGGCTTCACATCAGTTTACTGGCTTTGCGCTCGTTTACCGGCCTCGCACCTGTTTACCGGCTTTACGCTTGTTTACCGGCTTCGCGCTCGTCTCCCAGCTTTGCGCTCGTTTACTGGCTTCGCACCCGTTTACTGGCTTTGCACTCGTTTACCGGCTTCACATCAGTTTACTGGCTTTGCGCTCGTTTACCAGCCTCGCACCTGTTTACCGGCTTTACGCTTGTTTACCGGCTTCGCGCTCGTCTCCCAGCTTTGCGCTCGTTTACTGGCTTCGCACCCGTTTACCGGCTTTGCACTCGTTTACCGGCTTCACATCAGTTTACTGGCTTTGCGCTCGTTTACCGGCCTTGCACCTGTTTACCGGCTTTACGCTTGTTTACTGGCTTTGCGCTCGTCTCCCAGCTTTGCGCTCGTTTACTGGCTTCGCACCTGTTTACCGGCTTTGCGCTTGTTTACCGGCTTCGCGCTCATCTCCCAGCTTTGCGCTCGTTTACCTGCTTTGCATCCGTTTTAAAATTTAAAATTTCTGGGACTGTGTGATGCTTTAGATGTACTCAGCTAACAATCAAAAAAATCAGTTAAACTCACGTCTGATTGGTCCTGGGCTCGGGGCTTTTTGCTGTTCTCTGATTTTGGGCTCATTAGTGTCCATAATGTGGCAAAATCCTGCCTCTTACCTGTCCTCAGGTACAGCAGCCTGCCTCTTATCCTTAGCGTCAGGTGGACCAGCCTGCGGAGATCTTTTCTCCTCTTTTCTCACACTTTTCTCCTCAATGTGGCTGACTACCAGTGAGACGGCCTCCTCTGCAGGAGCGGCTGCGATTCTAATCAGAACCTTCTCCTCATCTGACCTGTTCACATCTACAGAGATAACGGCCGACTCAGCGCTCTGAGACTCCGCTTCCTCTCCCAGTCTCTGCGTTTCAGGCCGAGGCTGATCTGATAAACGACCGTGCTCTTCTATAAAGAGTTTAACTTCATTAAGGCTGGAAGGAATAAACTCTTCCTCAGAGTCTCCCTCCTGAAAACCAGTCTGAGCTTCAGACAGCACAGCAGCAGCGAAGGCCTCAGATGGTGAAGGTTCCTCTGAAATAAGAGGAGTTTTGAGGGCAGATTCTTCTTCAGCCATGGCCTCCTCCTCAGGTTTAGACGCTGGAGGTTGATGTGGAGTAAGCTGGAGCTCTTCTGGTGTGGCCTTAGATCTTTTGACCACTGTATAAATCCAGTCCTCCTTAAAATCTGGCTCTTCTTCAGCCAGCGGCGGCTTTCCTGCCCCAGGTCTGAGTGGACGCATCTCTGTGGAGCTGAAGGACGGAGACTTAAAGACCTCCTCTATTTGTTTCTCGCACACGTCTGAGGCCGTCAGAGAAAA
>NC_051228.1:292500-372500 GCF_015220715.1 Pygocentrus nattereri
TGACTCTGTTTACATCTGAACCAGTTAATTAAGCAGGAACTGTGTAAATATATTGGCATTATTTACCCTTCAGGAAGGGATTAGTGCTGTCCTCCTCAGTCAGAGTGTTCAGCTCCCTCTGCAGCTCTGAAACACAAAGCAGATCATCTCACAACCATCAGCACCACACAGACCGCGAACCCTGAACCCCGAGACACAATGCAGCTCAGATAAAGAAGTAAAAAAGAAGTCTGAATATTCATTTTGGATTTATTTTTTGGTCAAAATCCAACTGCTGAAGGAGTTCAGTGCCGTGTGATGAACACACAGGTCATTTCTGCAGAAGATTCAGATAAATAAGTTTAAATGAATACAGAGTGTAAATGTTTGGCTGCACTTTGGGGGATTTTCTCCCTCATTTTTGTGCTGGGTGTTTATAATAGAGCAGTCGAACTGTTTCAGTTTGAATTATTGAGTCACATCATGAAT
Source organism: Pygocentrus nattereri (assembly GCF_015220715.1). Lineage (NCBI taxonomy): Eukaryota > Metazoa > Chordata > Actinopteri > Characiformes > Serrasalmidae > Pygocentrus > Pygocentrus nattereri. The sequence goes on from NC_051228.1 coordinate 292,969, forward strand.
ATCTTTATAGTATAAAGCCTGCCTGTAGCTGATTAACAGTGTGTGTCATATCACAACCGCTCACACAGGAATGGATTTAGAGACTCTAGCAGAAAGACAGGAATGATGACAGGAAAAACACTATATACACACATATGTGTGTGTTTAAGAGATTTAAAGGGCCTACAACCTACATTTGTCTTGTATTTGATTTTCTCCACTTATAACATTAATGGTTGTTTACATGTAATATAACCCATTTCTACATGATCATTTTAAAATCTTAAAATTAAACATGCTGTTTTTATTACTGTGCCTTTAAGGCTGATATGTAAATAAGCTCCACTCTGACTGGCTGCTGTCATTCAAAAAGCTGAAACAGGGCTGAATCACTCCTTATATCCTCAGTGTGAGTGGGCGGAGCTAAACTGCTGTGGGCTGAATGCGTTTATATATATAATATTTATATAATATAAATGTTTTTTCATGACATCATGGGCTGTTTGGACTGGGGAGCAAATCGTTATTCACAAACTACATTTAGTTGAAAGAAGCAGGGAAGATTTGTTTTTGTACTTGTTCTATGTCATTTTATTGGATGTTTATCATACATTATATTTCAGAGCAGGGCAGCTTCACCACGTTCAGTCTCTCTGATTCGTAATTTCAGGCTAACAGCGATTTGTATCTACCTTGCTACAGTAGCCACGGAAGAGCAGATCAGTGGGCGGAGCCTGGAGAGGGGGATTAAAGGTGGGCAGTGTACCTGTCAGCACTGACGGAAACAGTGCAGGGCTGGACAGAGCAGACACAGCAGAATGAACAGCAGGGGGCGCTGGAGCAGCTTTTACAGCACAGGCTCTGGCGGGCTGGGGCAGGGAAGCGGTCTGGGGCTGAATTGGGGGCGACGAAACAGGAACAGGAGAAGGGAAGGGTAGGGGGACAGGGGGCGGAGCCTGAGTGAGATGGGGTGGGTCAGACAGAGCTTCCAGATCAGGGCTAATTAGCAAAGGCACAGGGGTCACAAGGTCACCAAGGGCAGGGCGGGAGGAGGCATGGTTAGCAGGGGGGCTGTGGTCACTCTGCTGAAGGGACACTGAAATGAAGAGATAAAATGAGAAGAGACTGAAAAAAGTAGTTCAGCAACAAAGGAGCTCATTAAAGGGCCCATAATCAGTGATTCTCCTGTATTACAAAGACTGTGAGGTTAAATGAAGCAAAAACAGTAATAATTCAGTTTATGATTATTTTACAATCTCTCTTTATAGACTAATATATGTAAATGAGCTCTGTTCTGATTGGCTGTCGTCAATTAAAACTGGTGTAGACCGAATGGGCGGGGCTAAACGGCTGAAGACTAAATGGGCGGGGCTAAACTGCTATAGGCTGAATGGGTGGGGTTAAACTGCTATAGGAAAAATAGGTGGATTTTCATACATTTGTGACATCACAAAAACAATGAATTCAAAAAAAGGCAGGACTGTATGGACTGTGGAGTGGAGATACAGTTTGAAACTTGTTTAAATGCTACATCAAATGATTTTTTTTGGAGAACATTTCAGTTTTCGATGATATGGGTCCTTTAAAATCACATTGCAGGCAACCATTCACAGCAAACACACTGCCTGTCAAAAGTTTGGGGATGACTAGCTTTTCAAACAGCTTTTAAATACAAGTCGGCGTCTTTTTAACAAGGTAGACTCAGGCCTGCTAACCACACCGTGTATAGAGTAACAGTGAAAACCCTCACTCAGAAAACTTCCAATGAGTCAAAGATGTCTCCAAACTTTTGACCTGCAGTGTAAGTAAATCTATTGTTTTGAAGCGATTGATCTGGTTCCTCTGCGTGCCGCCATACCTGAGACCGGGGCAGACGGGCGCTTTAACGTGTTGGAGGGAGAGAGTGAGCTAGGCTCGTAGAAAGGAACAGGAGAGGGAGAGACACAGTCCTGAACAATCTTGGGCTTAAAGACACTGACACGAGGAACAGCAGAGACATCTGAGACAACACAGAGAGACAGAGAGAGAGAGAGAGAGAGAGAGAGAGAGAGAGAGAGAGAGAGAGAGACAGAGAGATAGACAGAGAGAGATAGAGAGAGAGGGAGAGAGGGAGAGAGAGAGAGAGACAGAGAGAGAGAGATAGACAGAGAGAGAGACAGAGAGAGAGAGAGAGAGAGAGAGACAGAGAGAGAGAGAGAGATAGAGAGAGAGAGAGAGAGAGAGAGATGAACAGAAAAGAAGGGAGGAAATGAGGCCTCAGAAGTCTACAGTGAAATTTCATTATTGTTTTTATTAAAGAGCTCATTAGTCTCATTAGCAGATCCTTAAAGTGACAGTTCAATGAAAAATAAGACTCGCTGACTTCCCTCAATCTAAAGGCAGTCTCTTTAACAGGAGCCACGAGGCTAACACAGCTAAGTGGTGCTATTATTAGCATAGATCGTTCCCCATGTGCCAGCTCTCACGTGAATTTCCCATCCCGCCTTAAATGGCGCAGCAGCTACATTCACGTCTTCTACATTCAGCTTTCCACTCGTCAGTCTGCTGTGCTCTTGTGGTCTAGGCTTGGGGTGCCAGAGCGTCAGCTAGTCATCGAACGTGTACCGGGTAAGTTAGCGAGGAGAGAGGCACCAGTTAGCATTAGCTTAGCTAGGAAGCTAACGTAGCTACCCCCAAAGCTCTGAGGTAAAAAAAGCTACCGCCATGGTCACGGTAGTGCTACGTATACGGCGTAAGGGTGCCCACAGAGGACAAACCTAACCTCACTGTAAACTGTAAACCATTGAATCTGTTGGGACTGAAGCGCGAGCGCGATTTCTCGTTTGACCGGCCCAGTCCGGCACGCGGCGGAGAGCCGCGCCCCATCGTTAAACTAGCAAATCAAGCTGGACAATCAAACAATACAACAACGTCATGTTTTACTAATAAATCTACACATATTTACATTTTTTTATCATTTTAAATGCTCTTTTAGGCTGAAAGATGAGTTACGGAAAACCGGAAGTCAAGTGGCCGATATTGGGGGACCCCCATCATTTCAGCGGTACTAGCGTTAAAGGGAAAAAACTGTCAAATGACTCTTGGACATTAATCTACACGCGTTCCTCTGAAAACGCTGCCGGGGACGAGTAAAGCGAGTTTATTTCGTTATCTCAGACTGCCGGCGTTTAGTCTTGAGGCGGCTGATAACAGGGATGCCTACGCTACAGCGGCAAACCCACAGGCCTCATCTCAGCTTCCTGTCCCTCTAACAGCCACTGCTGGCTCAAGTCCTTACTGATGAAGGTAATTCATCCCAGCCAGTATGACTGTCCTGGTTTCAGCGGCGTTTAACGTTTAGAGCTCGGAGTCAGATCAACTGCTGGGTTTAAAATCGCGCAGTGCGTTCATTTATTCGCTGAGCAACATGATCAGCCTGGCTCGAACTGTGTCTGTGCAGAAAAGAAGCCAATGTAACTGCTGAAACATTTAAGGTGGACTGGAAAGTTTGAAGTCAGACACAAATAACGATTCAGTCTAACTGGTGGGTTATTAGCCTCCATTGCTACCGCTAAGGTAAAGAAGCTAACACCAGTAGACTACATCTATTTTTACTGTCACTTTGGCCCAAAACCATCGGCACCTTTCAGTGAGTCGGAGCGGGCGGAGTGAGGGAGGACAGGGGCGGCGGGTTTAGAGGGAGCGGACTCGGAGCGCTGCAGCAGCGGGAGGTTAGAGGTCACCGGAGTGTCCGGAGCGTCGGGTCCAGAAAACCTCCGCTGGAAAGAGACGGGAACTGCAGAGAGCCGAGAGGAAGAGAAGAGCTTCACACACACGTCCTTCAGAAGCTCAAAGGAGCTGTAGGACCACCATCTATAGCAGCACTTAAAGGGACAGCCCAGCCAAACTGAAAAATTTACCACACTGCCTATAAAGCCAACTCTCTCGCAGTCAATAGGGTGAAGTTTCCTGCTCGGAATTGTTTGAAAACCCTTCTGATGATGGATGTTGAAGGTGAAAGGGAAAACAGGGACCTTCTAAAACAATGAAGTATTCAGATCTTAGATATTTACAAGGATTATGTTCTGATCTATTTAAACCCAAGACATCAATAGAGATAGTAATAAGCAAAATATATATAAAATCATAATTTATAGGGCACTTTCTAACAGGAGCAGTCTGTGTTTTTAAATGTTTTTTTCTTTTAATGTTGGAAGAAGATTCAACCAAAACAGTGACGACTGAAACAGCCACTACTGAAACAGCAACCACTGAAACAGTCACTACTGAAACAGCCACTACTGAAACAGCAACCACTGAAACAGTCACTACTGAAACAGTCACTACTGAAACAGTCACTACTGAAACAGCCACTACTGAAACAGCCACCACTGAAACAGCCACTACTGAAACAGCCACCACTGAAACAGCCACTACTGAAACAGCAACCACTGAAACAGTCACTACTGAAACAGCCACTACTGAAACAGTCACTACTGAAACAGCCACCACTGAAACAGCCACTACTAAAACAGCCACCACTGAAACAGCCAATACAGAAACAGTCACTACTGAAACAGCAACCACTGAAACAGTCACTACTGAAACAGCCACTACTGAAACAGTCACTACTGAAACAGCCACCACTGAAACAGCCACTACTGAAACAGCCACTACTGAAACAGCCAATACTGAAACAGTCACTACTGAAACAGACACTACTGAAACAGCCACCACTGAAACAGTCACTACTAAAACAGCCACTGCTGAAACAGTCACTACTAAAACAGCCAATACTGAAACAGTCACTACTGAAACAGTCACTACTAAAACGATCACTACTGAAACAGTCACTACTAAAACAGCCAATACTGAAACAGCCATTACTGAAACAATCACTACTGAAACAGTCACTACTGAAACAGCCACTGCTGAAACAGTCACTACTAAAACAGCCAATACTGAAACAGCCATTACTGAAATAGTCACTACTGAAACAGCCACTACTGAAACAGCCATTACTGAAACATAACATAAGAACAGCGGTCTGTGATGGGCTATTCTGTATATCAGTCAACAGCTGTTGAGTTGTGTTAAACCACTTAGGCCCAAACAGGTCTACTTGTTTAAGGGAGATTCCTGACATTATGCACAACAACAAGTCTAAGCACATCATCCCTCTACAGGCCGGCGTATGACTCCACAGTGCGGAAAGGAAAAAGCGATGATTGTTTTCATGAGGCACCACATTATCATCGTCCTCGTCATTATGAGTCAGTGGAACAACACGACTCTCACTGTGTTTTGGAACAGATCCCTCATTAACTGTTAAACTGCACCGTCTCTCTGTACAGAGAACAGACTGGAGAATGAAACAGATGAAACATACATCACTGGGAATTCAAACCAAACCACTCCAGTGCTGACACACTGCTCCTGTAATAGAGAGGGAGAGTGGTCGGAGCGCCCCCTGCTGTTGGCATTAAAAATTTCAAGAACAGTGTATTGATAATCTGAGTGATTAATTAAGTGCTTCTGTCACTGTCACAGACCTCATGATGCAGCGCCGACACTGCGCCATCGTCGCTGTAGTTACATTACTTATCATATTGTATTCATACCTCGTCTTCTTGTACAGTCATAAAACAGCTTTTTCACAAATGTTCCAGCTGTAAAGCTCTAGAAACTCAATCTGGTATTAAACATCCTGCATCTTATTGGCTGTTCGCTTTCACTCAGTGGTTCTTAACCAGAGCGATTTACAGTATGATCATTTTACAGAAGGAGGTGAAGGCGGTGTTAGGAGTCTTGCCCAAGGACTCTTATTGGTATAGTGTAGGGTGCTTAACCAGGCAGGAACTGAACCCCAGCCTACAGCATGGAGGGCAGAGGTGTTACCCACTACACTACACCAGCTATATGGTTAGCTTTCGCTTGGTAGTTAGCTTTCGCTTGGTGGTTAGCTTTCGCTTGGTAGTTAGCTTTCGCTTGGTGGTTAGCTTTCGCTTGGTGGTTAGCTTTCGCTTGGTAGTTAGCTTTCGCTTGGTGGTTAGCTTTCGCTTGGTAGTTAGCTTTCGCTTGGTGGTTAGCTTTCGCTTGGTGGTTAGCTTTCGCTTGGTAGTTAGCTTTCGCTTGGTGGTTAGCTTTCGCTTGGTAGTTAGCTTTCGCTTGGTGGTTAGCTTTCGCTTGGTGGTTAGCTTTCGCTTGGTAGTTAGCTTTATCTCTGTATGTTTCTCTGATTCAAACACAGAGAGTCCCTTTGGTTTAAATGAATGGCAGTTCGAAATGTTTGGAATGAAGAGTTGTTCTCCTGTTGGAAGCGACCCAGACAGATCATGTGAGAACACAGTATGAGAAAGTAATGTAATACCTGAGCCAGGTGAGGGTTGGAATATTCTGGGCAGTGCTGGGGGAGGGCTGGGTAGTTGGGGGCTCAGTGGCTCCCCCTGCAGGGCTGGAGGATGTGGAGGTTTGTAGCAGGAAGCGTTAGACGCCCTGTGCAAGTCTAGAGGGTTTGTAAGTGTGGAACACAAAGGGGAGGGCGCCCCCTGCAGGGCCCGAGAATTGCTGGGTGTATAACGGGAGAGGAAGGGTGCACCCTGGAGGTCTAGAGGATTGGTATGTGTGGAATATAAGGGGAAGGGTGCCCCCTGTGGGACTGGAGTACTCGTGGGTGTAGGGTGGGAGGGTGAGAACACCTCCTCTGGGGCTGGAGGACTGGCGAGTGTGGAGCAGGAGGACGAGGGTACCCCCTGGGGGGCTGAAGGACTGGTCAGTGTGGAGTGGGAGGATGAGGATGCCTCCTGCAGGTCTGGAGGACTGGTTAGTGTGGAGCAGGGGGGCGAGGGTGCCCCCTGGGGGGCTGGAGGACTGATGGGTGTAGAGCAAGAGGGTGAGGGTGCCCCTTGTGGGGCTGGAGGAGTGGTGAGTGTGGAGCAGAAGGGTGAGGACGCCTCCTGCAGGTCTGGAGGACTGGTGAGCGTGGAGTGGGAGGGTGATGGTACCCCCTGGGGGACTGGAGGACTGATGGGTGTACAGCAGGTGGGTAAGGGTGCCCCCTGTGGGGCTGAAGGACTGGCGAGTGTTGAGCGAGAGGGCGAGGGTGCCCCCTGTGGGGCTGGAGGGCGGGGGGGTTTAGAGCGGGTGGTGGGAGAGGGTGCTGGACGGAGGGATGGACTGGGTGGAGGAGGTAAAGGAGGACGAGTCTGAAGGGGCGGGTCAAAAACTCTGCCTGGAGAAGAAAGAAAAGAAAAACAGGAATAGAGGGGAAGTGAACGACAGAAAGAGAAAAGTGCAGTTAGAAAAAACAGTGCAATAAAGACGGAGCTGAAAAGAGATTTCAGAGAATAAGAACAGACAGAAACTAAGAAAAGCAACAGAAAAGACAGTGAAGTTCCTCAAAAGGCTAAAATGAAACTATAAACAAACCCAGCTGTTCTGCTTCATCTGAACTACAAAGCAGAGCCGACATAAACAGGGAAATCACGCCACACCCACAGAATTAAGGACACAGAGGGAGACTGAATTATAAACTATAATATAAAATATATAAATTATAGTTGGTTATAACTCAGTGTTCGATAGCAATGAACACAGAAGGACATGGACACCAACTAGGTTCAAATCCCTGCTCAGGCTGGGCTTCTAGCATTTGTATTTGCTTTGTGTAAACCTCAACATGTTTGTTCCACAGCGGTAAATGAAATTAAGTTTAATTCTCCCAAAAAGTCCCTGTACAGCCCTAGAACTCATTAGCACTGCTAACTGGATGTCGGCAGCATCTAATTTGTTCTGTTTCTAATCCGTTATTCACTCAGCTGTCCTTATTAATGAACTGTTGAATGTAATTGTCATTACGGAAAAATCTGATGATAATTGAAGCAGGGCTCCTATCACTTATAGAAATGTAATTCCGTGCTATAATAACACAACTGGTTGCTGGGCTTTAGAATCCTGTCCATGCAGCTCATGAATAGTTATGGTTCAGCTTTATTGTAAACAAAAACAGCTTAAAAAAGGGGAAATGTTCAAAATTCTTCCATAACTCAGTGTTTGAGATGTAAACAGCGTCTCAGAACCAAACAGAAACATAAAACAGTGCCTCAGTCATCAGGCAGTGATTCAGAACCAATTCATATAGGAACTTTCTGTGAGGAGCTTTTAGAGGGACGTCTGGTTCCCATCACCACCACTGTGAACTCGGTCAGTTTATCTAGAACCGAGTGTTTCACACCAAACCACTTCACCATTTAATTATGGAGAAGTTTTGAAAAATGGGTGGAGTTCCCCTTTAAGCCTTTTGAAGCTGATTCAGAGAAGCTGTTTTGATGGAACAGATCAATGGAGAAAGAGAGAAGAGAGAGAGACTGAGTACCTAAAGCAGGTGAACTCTTTACTGACGGTCTTTTTTCCATGCTGCACGCTGACCGCTCAGGAGCTGAGGGAGCTGACCAGGGGGGAGAGAGAGAGAGAGAGAGAGAGAGAGAGTGGAAGAGAGAGGGAGACAGAGAGAGAGGGAGAGAGAGAGAGAGAGAGAGAGAGGAAGACAGAGAGAGAGAGAGAGAGAGAGGAAGACAGAGAGAGAGAGAGAGAGGAAGAGAGAGGGAGAGAGAGAGGAAGACAGAGAGAGAGAGAGAGAGAGAGGAAGAGAGAGAGAGGGGGAGAGAGAGAGAGAGAGAGAGAGAGAAAGGGAGAGAGAGAGAGGGAGAGACGGAGAGAGGGAGAGAGAGAGAGAGAGGGGGAGAGACAGAGAGAGAGAGAGAGAGAGAGAGAGAGACAGAGAGAGGGAGAGAGAGAGAGGAAGAGAGAGGGACAGAGAGAGAGACAGAGAGAGAGAGGGAGAGACAGAGAGAGAGAGAGAGAGAGAGAGAGAGGGAGAGACAGAGAGAGAGAGAGAGAGAGAGAGAGAGGGAGAGACAGAGAGAGAGACAGAGAGAGAGACAGAGAGAGACAGAGAGAGAGAGGAAGACAGAGAGAGAGAGAGAGAGAGAGAGAGAGAGAGAGAGAGAGAGAGAGAGAGAGAGAGAGAGAGAGAGAGGGAGAGACAGAGAGAGAGAGACAGAGAGAGAGAGATGGAGTAAGCATGAATAAATGGATGAATGAGTGAATAAAGTGATGAATGGGTTAATATGGGAAAAAGGAAAACCCAGTGATGCTCAAACATGCCACGTTCTGATTGGTTCCTGTAAATGAGAGGCGTGGCCCAGATGTCTTAGAGCCATAGTTAAGATTCATCCACTTCCTCCCCACTCAGCCCAAATAAAGCCGCTTAGCCAGGACGTGTTTGGCGTCTAATGGCTGCTTCTTTAGGTTTAGCAGTGGAGCTACAACGCTAAGGTAGCCAAGAAGCAATGGAAGTTTAGCACGATGCTAACTGGTGGGCTAAACCACTCATTCCTATCACACCATGCTAATTGGTGGGCTTGGACTATTAGTAAAAGTGCTGTATAAGCACTGAAAGCTTATAGCCCACCAATTAGCACCAGACTAACAGCATATATGCCACCAGTTTGCACTGTTAGCTATAAAAGTGCAGCTTAGTCAAATAAACACCTCCACGTGGTCGAAGATGACCTTTTGACCTTCCCATTCTCCAGCTTCTTCCAATTTTCCGTTCCACCTTAAATGGTGCAGGAGCTCCTTCTGGTGCCTCTTCACTAAGAGTGAAGAGGCACCAGAGGCACCTCTTCACAGGGGAACCAACTTCACTAAGACGTCTGAGGCTAATTGGTGGGCTATACACTCCCATTACTTGTTAGTTACATTAGCCTCATAGCTCCAGTGCTCAAATTAAAGAAGCAAACCTCTGACATTGGCTTTTTGGCTGAACTATCGCTTTAAACAGCAGAGAGGAGACGGAGGGAGGAGAGGAGGTTCAGACGAGTGTGTACCGGCGCTGATTGAGGCTCCAGTGCTGGACCGTTTATCCTCCTCCTCATCGCTCTCGTTAAAATCGTCCAGGTTCCCGATGTCCAGTGGCTTCACGCTCATCAGACTCGCCACACTCTGCATGTCCTCATCACTAAACACATAATAAAGTAAAACCAACAGAATTCAGCTTATAATAAAATCTCTTCTCTTCTTCTTACAGACACTTGGGCTGCCTGGACCCGCAGGGAGTGATATAAAGGATGTGTAATGGAAGAAAGTCCAGACTCCGTCCAGCTAAAAGAATGAGCAGCTAATGTAAATGTAAGTATATTAATAAATAGTGTAAACTGTGGTAAGTTAAAGTGAGAAGAGCTCTGACTACAGTAAAGACGAAAATTAAATCAAAACATCCACGGCAAAGCCAAAATAAAATACAATTACAGATTAAAAGCTTCAGTTTTAGTGTTTACGGTGTGTGAAGGGGAGTTTAGAGGCATGTTTCTGTGTTTGTTGTTGAGGAAAGCTAAGCCCAGCTGGCTTGGGCTGGGCTGGGCCGGGCCGGCCGGGCCAGGCCAAGCCGAGACGAGCTCAGTCGACTGCTGTGTCCGTTTTATTCTGCTCTAATCAGACCTGCCATCACAGCACATCACATCATACTAAACACTAAAACTGAAACTAAATAAAAACTAAACTAAAATTTTACTTTCCAGAAAATAAAAACAAAAACAAAAAAGACAGAAATAAAAAAAAATAAACTGGAATTTAAAAATAAATAAAATGAGAAATGATATAAAAATAAAAACAATAATAACACTGATCTGGGCTCCGGTGGTTATGTGTATTACAGTGTACAGTGTTTAATGAAGTGCACTGATTAAATTTTATCCTGCTCTATTTCTCTATTTATAAATTGACTGGGCCATCAAAGTTACACTCTGATCTCCGGGGGGAAAAGCACCCCTGCAGTAAGACTCTGAGTCTCTGCGGTTCTGCGGTTCCACCACGCATGACTCACGTTGCTTTCCCCTCTTTGAGGAAGACGCAGGACAGAGACAGCTTGAGCGTGGCCTCCACGACCTTCACCGACAGCGGCTTCATCCGCAGGCTCAGGTCCGTCTGCGTCACCGTCGCACTCGCAAACTTCTTCAGGTTCACATCCACGGATGCCAGAACCTTCCGGTGACCCTTCGCCGTCTCCTGCGGATCCACAACCACCACGGAGAACGAGCATTTCACATGTAAACAATAATAATGCTTTTCTAACGAATTAATGAGATAAACATGAACATACTCACATTTTCAATGATGAATGTCCAGTCTTTGTCCTCAAACTCCTCCGCATGAGGATCCTTACAAACACAAAGCAGATAAACCGTTTCACTCATTTAATAAACGGAAGGACTTGATACAGGAAACATATTAAACATAAACATATAAGTAGAAGAAGTTGGAGATATTTTATCAATAGAAGGTTATCAATGAGGACATTATCAGGTCACAGAGCTTAACTTAAATCTGCAGCAGATTTATCTGGAAATATAAATATGCAGAGTAAAAAGAATGAATTACACCAACTTTGGGCAACGTAAAGCTCTATAATGTTCATATGATCCACACAGTCACTCTGACAGACTGTAATACACTACAGGAAGCATAGGGGGCGATATGGCTTCTACTGTTTCATTTAAAAAGCTCAATAATGTTCATATGATCCACACAGTCGCTCTGACAGACTGTAATACACTACAGGAAGCGTAGGGGGCGATACGGCTTCTACTGTTTCATTTAAAAAGCTCTATAATGTTCATATGATCCACACAGTCACTCTGACAGACTGTAATACACTACAGGAAGCGTAGGGGGCGATACGGCTTCTACTGTTTCATTTAAAAAGCTCTATAATGTTCATATGATCCACACAGTCGCTCTGACAGACTGTAATACACTACAGGAAGCGTAGGGGGCGATAAGACCTCTATAAAGACAGACTGGTAGTTGGTAGCTGCAGTTCTAGTTTATATTAGTCTGATTTACCTTGAACAGTGTAACTGTGATGTCCACATTTTCGGGCACTGGCCACACCACCATCCCTCTGTAGGGGTTTTTAATGCCTGGCTGCCAACCGTGCAGCTACAACACAAACAACACAGCGTCATTAATAGACAGTATGTACAGTCAGTACTGCAGATCAGTCTAACAGTAACACTCAGCGGAGCTCAGTCATAAATCCACAGTGAGTTATGAAGCTGTAGGCGTTACCTTTGAGCAGATGCGTCTGTTCCTCCTCGTCCACACCACTCTCAGCTTGTCCGGCTGCCTGCAAAGACAAAAAAGTCATTACTGCACAAAATAAACACAGTACACTGTGAACAAGCCCTGAACACGTTACTGTTAGCCATATTAAGTCCCTCCACTCTATCAGCTCCACTGACCATTCAGTTCCACTCTGTAGTTCTACAGTTACAGACTGTAGTCCATCTGTTTCTCTGATACTCTGTTACCCTGTTCTTCAGTGGTCAGGACCCCCATGGACCCTCACAGAGCAGGTACTGTTTGGGTGGTGGGTCATTCTCAGCACTGCAGTAACACTGACGTGGTGGTGGTGTGTTAGTGTGTGTTGTGCTGGTCTGAGTGGATCAGACACAGCGGTGCTGCTGGAGTTTTTAAACACTGTGTCCACTCACTGTCCACTCTATTAGACACTCCTACCTTGTCGGTCCACCTTGTAGATGTAAAGTCAGAGACGACAGCTCATCTGCTGCTGCTCAGTTTGTGTTGGTCATCCTCTAGTCCTTCATCAGTGGTCACAGGACGCTGCCCACAGGACGCTGCCCACAGGACGCTGCCCACAGGACGCTGTTGGTTGGATGTTTTTGATTGGTGGACTATTCTCAGTCCAGCAGCGACACTGAGGTGTTTAAAACTCCAGCAGCACTGCTGTGTCTGATCCACTCAGACCAGCACAACACACACTAACACACTACCACCACGTCAGTGTTACTGCAGTGCTGAGAATGACCCACCACCCAAATAGTACCTGCTCTGTAAGGGTCCATGGGGGTCCTGACCACTGAAGAACAGGGTAACAGAGTATCAGAGAAACAGATGGACTACAGTCTGTACTGGAACTGAACGGTCAGTGGAGCTGATAGAGTGGACAGTGAGTGTAGAAACAAGTAGATGGTCAGAATGTTACCCCTGATCTATACAGAACCTTTCTAAAAAGGGTTCTATATGGCACTCAAAAAGTTCTTCTATTCTTACAAGCTTGGCACTGTAACAGTAGAAGAACTTCTGGATTCAAAAAGGTTCTATACAGAACCATCTCCACACATTCTCCATCAATCTGAAGAACCAGTTCATGATGCAAAGAACCGTTTAATCATGTAGAGGGTTCTTTGAGCATTTATGGTTCTTTATTGAACCCTTTGCTTTACTAATAAACCCAACTCTACCACGTAAAAGAGCAATGAACAATAAACGTTTCACTAAACTGGGCCAATTTAGTCCCAGGAAGTACTGAAATAGTACACTTAAGTACTCTGATATTAGTATACTTACGTGATAAAGAATACTGGAGAAATATATCTCTATAAACTTTGTACTTTAAGTACTTTTTCATGAGGGCGCTTGTTTTGTTTGGCTCTGTCGACATTCGTATGCATATGTAATAATAATAAACGTCTTGTTCACTGTCTGGATGTTCCAGTGATTTCTGATTCTGAAATGGGAACAAAGCGATTCTGTTATTCCGTGTTTGTTATGGTCTTATGATCAGTCCAGTCAGACTGCAGGTTAATATGGTCCCTGTGTCTGATTCTGACGAACAGCAGCAGCGTAGCAGTAAACGCCGCTAAACATGAGGAGCAGCGCCGGCGACACTCAACAGCCTCATTTGATATAAACGCGCTGCGGTCGAGAAACTGTGGCCTGCAGAGTAAGAATTGGAGGAAACAGGGCAGGTCATGTGACCGGGTTTGTTTTTGGCTCAGGGCTCGTGGGGCGCAGAAACTTCTGCCGCTGCCGCCTTGCACTTTCACAATCTGAGCTAACTTGGATCCTGTCGGTGTTATGGCTGCAGTGCCACGTGGAGCTTCACAACACCGGAATTTAATCATGATGCTGATAAAAAGTGTTTTTTCAATTCAGCCTGTTTATTAAAGCAAACCCTGTTAAATACTGAATAACTCTCATAAAATCATTTAAACACGGCCTCATCTAGCATGTTTTAACCACCTGACCCTGCCAGAGAAACCAGTAGAGACCAGCAAAACCAGCAGAGACCAGCAAAACCAGCAGAGACCAGCAGAGACCAGCAAAACCAGTAGAAACCAGCAGAGACCAGCAAAACTAGCAGAAACCAGCAAAACCAGCAGAAACCAGCAGAGACCAGCAAAACCAGCAGAGACCAGCAAATCCAGCACAGACCAGCAAAACCAGTAGAAACCAGCAAAACCAGTAGAAACCACCAGAGACCAGCAGAAACCAGGAAAACCAGCAAAACCAGCAAAAACCAGCAGAGACCAGCAAAACCAGCAGAAACCAGCTAAACCAGCAGAGACCAGCAATAAACTCCGTATAAACCATAGACGAAACTTATCGTGTTAAACGCGAGTTAAGCTCTTTTTTGAAAGAGGAAGGTCGCCGGTTTGATCCCCAGCGCTGACAGTCCATGACTGAGGTGTCCTTGAGCAAGACACCTCACCCCCAACTGCCCCCCGGGTGCCGTGGATTGGGCTGCCCACCGCTCCGGGCAAGTGTGCTCACTGCCCTAGTGTGTGTATTCACTAGTGTGTGTGTGGTGTTTCACTTCACGGATGGGTTAAATGCGGAGGTGGAATTTCCCCAGTTGTGGGATTAAAAAAGTATCACTAAACCTTGAGGTGCCCCCCAGTTTATCACCTTAAAGTGTTAAAACAATGGTTAAAGTAATATGGGGCGGCACACCAGCGTAAAAGTGATTATATCGTTATGTTGTTCTCTAATGACCTGCATACCATGATAAGCACAGTAACTGTGTCGCCCCCAAACAAACAGGAGCACGACGAAGACGACCGAATCAGCTGGTTAAACCCACCCAGGCGTGGAGTGAACAGTGTGCTCTCTCTGTTAGACGCAGCAAACAGAGAAATATTACATTAATATTCTTATCAGGAGTAGAATATAATAACATTACTAGACTGTGTGCTCGTATTTGGACAATGAAGAACACATTTTAGTTGCTGCTATAATAATTCATATAATAATTTTGGGGTTCCAAATCTGCTTTGTGACAAAGCCTGTTATAAAAAGCAATATATAAATACATTTGACCTTGATATTTAACTCTTATTAATAATAATAGCCGAATACAGGACGGTCGAGTACAGGACGGTCTCTGACCGTAAACACGCTTATAGCAGGCTGAAGCTGTGCTGTGGACGTGTATCTGCGTGAGCGCCGACGGAGTCTGTGTCTGGAAGCTCAGCTCAGGTTACTCTCCACCAACAGCAGCGGCACCAAACAGCTAAACCAGCACAGCTGACGGATCACTAAAAATAACCCGTCAGCCTGGAAGCTGAACGGCCCTGAGCTTATCACTGCTACTCTGCCTCTGCCTGCTGCCCTCAGACCCCCGATACGGTCCACACAAAGACTCGGTCCACATACAGACTCACTCGGTCCACATTCAGACTCACTCGGCCCACACTCAGACTCACTCGGCCCACACGCAGCCTCACTCGGCCCACACGCAGACTCACTCGGCCCACATTCAGACTCACTCGGCCCACACGCAGACTCACTTGGCCCACACGCAGACTCACTCGGTCCACACTCAGACTCACTCGGCCCACACGCAGACTCACTCGGCCCACACGCAGACTCACTCGGCCCACACGCAGACTCACTCGGTCCACATACAGACTCACTCGGCCCACACGCAGCCTCACTCGGTCCACACTCAGACTCACTCGGCCCACACGCAGACTCACTCGGCCCACACGCAGACTCACTCGGCCCACACGCAGACTCACTCGGCCCACATTCAGACTCACTCGGCCCACACGCAGCCTCACTCGGTCCACACTCAGGCTCACTCGGCCCACACGCAGACTCACTCGGTCCACATTCAGACTCACTCGGCCCACATTCAGGCTCACTCGGCCCACATTCAGGCTCACTCGGTCCACACTCAGACTCACTCGGCCCACACTCAGACTCACTCGGCCCACACGCAGCCTCACTCGGTCCACACGCAGGCTCACTCGGTCCACACTCAGGCTCACTCGGTCCACACGCAGACTCACTCGGCCCACACGCAGACTCACTCGGTCCACACGCAGACTCACTCAGTCCACACTCAGGCTCACTCAGTCCACACGCAGACTCACTCGGTCCACACGCAGGCTCACTCGGTCCACACTCAGGCTCACTCGGTCCACACGCAGACTCATTCGGTCCACATTCAGGCTCACTCAGTCCACACGCAGACTCACTCGGTCCACACGCAGACTCACTCGGTCCACACGCAGACTCACTCGGTCCACACGCAGACTCACTCGGTCCACACGGAGACTCACTCAGTCCACATTCAGGCTCACTCGGTCCACATTCAGGCTCACTCGGTCCACACTCAGGCTTACTCAGTCCACACGCAGACTCAGTGAACTACCAAGTTCACTGAGTTGAAAAGACAATACATCCTGAATTACAGTTGGCCATATAGAGAAAATGTAATATCACAATATTTCAAGATGTTTCACAGACACAGTACACAATGCACAGTACGTCACAATATATATTTTTCTGACATCTGATAAATTGGAAAAGAAAAAGTAGCTCCATGTTTAAAAAAACACTGTCATTAATTATATTAATTAGTATATATATATATATATATATATATAATATAAAATTAATATATATTCAACATTGCACACACTGAGCTGCACTGAATTCAGTAAGATAAAGCTAGTTACGCTCTCTTCATCAGACATGCAGTTGGGATGTAAAAGCACTGACGAGAGCCACTAATTTTATTTAGTTGGTTGATTTTTCTCTTGTTCCACTCCAACATGTTTCCTTACATCAGAAAAACGGAATATCTTGATATTTATTGTGTATCGTGAACATCGTGATACTCTGCTTTTGCTGTATCGCCTACCCCCTGGACCCCAATCAGAAAGTGCTGATTATGCAATCATGCATTCTTCACACACACACACACACACACAGCCTGAGCTGATGGTTGTGATCTCACAAGGACTTTGATCCTCACTGAGTACAAACTGAGGCACCTCATTCAGAGATAAAATAATCACAGCTCCATCGAAGTTCAGATAAATCACTCAGCATCTCCCACAAACACCCTGAGAGCTGCTGTTTACGCTTATTCTCAGATGAGTTCAGTGAATTTTTCACCGCCACAACAACATAAACTGGCATAAAAGAAAAACCAACAAATCTACGGCGTTTCTGAGAAGTGTGAGGGGGAAGTTCGGGGCTCCTCCTCCATGTGCTGGGCGGCTTCTGAAGACGTGGTCTGTCACCTTAGAACACGTTGAGCGATAAGAAGACCTTCAGTGATGTAACACATGTTTACTATTAACCACAACACTGAGAACCGAACCCCTCTGCACCTCTCAGCAGCGTCACACGGTGCACGAGAGCAGGACAGCAACCAGCACGGCACAGTTAAACAGGTTCCAGCAGAACACGCTTTGGGCCTTTTCTCATGTTCCACAGTAACGTCATGTGTGAACCCAGACACGTTCCTCCAGATTCACCCTGAAGACTGTTTTACACCATCACGAGTGTTTGAGCTGTCCAGGATTCAGTCCTACATTAGATTAAGCTCCTCTCTGTGTGTAATATAGCAGTGTGTAGAACCCATGGGTCAAACTCAAGGCCTGCAGGTCACAACAGGCCCACGACATAATCCCATCCAGCCCGCAAAGGGGCTTTGTTTTTCTATTAATATTAGCCTGCTTCCCCTCTGCAACCCCAACAGCGTCTATTTCTACACAGCTGTACACAATTCCACACCAGTCACAATACCAGACACGCCAGCTGCAGTTCAACCAACATCAAGCCCCAACGTCAGCTCAGCAGCTCAGAAACTCAGTCTGCATTAATGAACCCGCAGCAGAGAAAGGAGGCGTTTGGTTCAGGCTGGCAGGTCAGTCTAAAAGGCCGAGCTCCTGGGGTCGTTTACATTTTCAATATTTCAAGGTCTGTTTTCCTGCTGAATTAATACAATTAATTTAAATGAAATAAACATTACGAAATAAACGAAGACTCGCTGAGACTTTTTCATATGGCCCCTTTACACCCCTGATATAGAAGCAGATAGACAGCTCCCAGCGAGAGCTAGACAGGCCAAGGCCAGATAGTTAGAGTCCACATGCGGCCCACTGGTGGCAAAGATGGTGGCCCACCGTTGGTTAAAGAATATTAGACAAATTGACACTTTTTTCCATCGTTCACAGCCCAATTTACTGATTTTTACTGTAACTTAGTTTAGTAAATAATTATTAATTAATTAATATGATTAATAAAGCTGGTTATGCAGCTATAACTGATCCTGCACAGTGTCAGCAGCAGCACTTTCACCTCACTATATATCAGGCCGAGTCATTATTTTTTAAAGTAGTTTATAATATTAGTCTTATTTGTTTATTTTCCAAAATAAAAGTCTCTTTAAAAAGATTAAAAACTAGACCTTGCCTTGTGTGTTGGATAGTAATCTGGGAGGTGCGAAGGTGGGTCAGAGATGACACACAGGTGGGGGGGTCACCTTATCTAACTAGTGGACCAATGCTGCTATCTGGAGAGTAGGGGGGGGGGGGGGGGGGGGGGGTTTGGGGTAGTTTAACATGCTGTCATAGGTAAAACGTCTAGAGTAAACAATAAGAACTATGTACTATACCCCCCCCCCCCCCCCGTTCGTTTCAGCCTTTCATATCTACTTTTACATTAGCACTCAAACATGTGCTAGCAGCTAGCGGCTAACGGCTAGTAGCTACAGAGCCTTGATCAGAATGATTGAAGGATTGATCAATATCAGCTGAGCTGAGGATGATTAGTCCTCATTAATTCTGTTTACAGGTCAGTTCACTGAATTACTGCATTGTATGGAGTTGGTAAAGCAGCCTGACGACAAACTGACAATCGTCCACTGATTAGCATCAAATGGAGAAACTAATGAATACAGACAAACCTCTCAAACTCTCAGAGCCAGTCTCGCAAACCCCTCAAACTCTCAGAGCCAGTCTCACAAACCCCTCAAACTCTCAGAGCCAGTCTCGCAAACCCTTCAAACCCCTCAAACTCTCAGAGCCAGTCTCCCAAACCCCTCAAACTCTCAGAGCCAGTCTCCCAAACCCCTTAAACTCTCAGAGCCAGTCTCCCAAACCCCTCAAACTCTCAGAGCCAGTCTCGCAAATCCCTCAAACCCCTCAAACTCTCAGAGCCAGTCTCGCAAACCCTTCAAACCCCTCAAACTCTCAGAGCCAGTCTCCCAAACCCCTCAAACTCTCAGAGCCAGTCTCCCAAACCCCTTAAACTCTCAGAGCCAGTCTCCCAAACCCCTCAAACTCTCAGAGCCAGTCTCGCAAACCCCTCAAACTCTCAGAGCCAGTCTCGCAAACCCCTCAAACTCTCAGAGCCAGTCTCCCAAACCCCTTAAACTCTCAGAGCCAGTCTCCCAAACCCCTCAAACTCTCAGAGCCAGTCTCGCAAACCCCTCAAACTCTCAGAGCCAGTCTCCCAAATCCCTCAAACTCTCAGAGCCAGTTTCCCAAACCCCTCAAACCCCTCAAACTCTCAGAGCCAGTCTCCCAAATCCCTCAAACTCTCAGAGCCAGTTTCCCAAACCCCTCAAACTCGCAGAGCCAGTCTCCCAAACCCCTCAAACTCTCAGAGCCAGTCTCGCAAACCCCTCAAACTCTCAGAGCCAGTCTCGCAAACCCTTCAAACCCCTCAAACTCTCAGAGCCAGTCTCGCAAACCCCTCAAACCCCTCAAACTCTCAGAGCCAGTCTCCCAAACCCCTCAACTCTCAGAGCCAGTCTCCCAAACCTCTCAAACTCTCAGAGCCAGTCTCACAAACCCCTCAAACTCTCAGAGCCAGTCTCGCAAACCCTTCAAACCCCTCAAACTCTCAGAGCCAGTCTCCCAAACCCCTCAAACTCTCAGAGCCAGTCTCCCAAACCCCTTAAACTCTCAGAGCCAGTCTCCCAAACCCCTCAAACTCTCAGAGCCAGTCTCGCAAATCCCTCAAACCCCTCAAACTCTCAGAGCCAGTCTCGCAAACCCTTCAAACCCCTCAAACTCTCAGAGCCAGTCTCCCAAACCCCTCAAACTCTCAGAGCCAGTCTCCCAAACCCCTTAAACTCTCAGAGCCAGTCTCCCAAACCCCTCAAACTCTCAGAGCCAGTCTCGCAAACCCCTCAAACTCTCAGAGCCAGTCTCGCAAACCCTTCAAACCCCTCAAACTCTCAGAGCCAGTCTCCCAAACCCCTCAAACCCCTTAAACTCTCAGAGCCAGTCTCCCAAACCCCTCAAACTCTCAGAGCCAGTCTCGCAAACCCCTCAAACTCTCAGAGCCAGTCTCGCAAACCCCTCAAACTCTCAGAGCCAGTCTCGCAAACCCTTCAAACCCCTCAAACTCTCAGAGCCAGTCTCTCAAACCCATCAAACCCTCAGAGCCAGTCTCGCAAACCCCTCAAACCCCTCAAACTCTCAGAGCCAGTCTCCCAAACCCCTCAAACCCTCAGAGCCAGTCTAGCAAACCCCTCAAACTCTCAGAGCCAGTCTCGCAAACCCTTCAAACCCCTCAAACTCTCAGAGCCAGTCTCTCAAACCCCTCAAACCTTCAGAGCCAGTCTCGCAAACCCCTCAAACCCCTCAAACTCTCAGAGCCAGTCTCCCAAACCCCTCAAACTCTCAGAGCCAGTCTCCCAAACCCCTCAAACTCTCAGAGCCATTCTCGCAAACCCTTCAAACCCCTCAAACTCTCAGAGCCAGTCTCTCAAACCCCTCAAACCCTCAGAGCCAGTCTCGCAAACCCCTCAAACTCTCAGAGCCAGTCTCGCAAACCCCTCAAACCCTCAGAGCCAGTCTCGCAAACCCTTTAAACCCCTCAAACTCTCAGAGCCAGTCTCCCAAACCCCTCAAACTCTCAGAGCCAGTCTTGCAAACCCTTCAAACCCCTCAAACTCTCAGAGCCAGTCTCTCAAACCCCTCAAACCCTCAGAGCCAGTCTCGCAAACCCTTCAAACCCCTCAAACTCTCAGAGCCAGTCTCCCAAACCCCTCAAACTCTCAGAGCCAGTCTCGCAAACCCCTCAAACTCTCAGAGCCAGTCTCGCAAACCCTTCAAACCCCTCAAACTCTCAGAGCCAGTCTCGCAAACCCCTCAAACCCCTCAAACTCTCAGAGCCAGTCTCCCAAACCCCTCAACTCTCAGAGCCAGTCTCCCAAACCTCTCAAACTCTCAGAGCCAGTCTCGCAAACCCCTCAAACTCTCAGAGCCAGTCTCGCAAACCCTTCAAACCCCTCAAACTCTCAGAGCCAGTCTCTCAAACCCATCAAACCCTCAGAGCCAGTCTCGCAAACCCCTCAAACCCCTCAAACTCTCAGAGCCAGTCTCCCAAACCCCTCAAACTCTCAGAGCCAGTCTCCCAAACTCCTCAAACTCTCAGAGCCAGTCTCTCAAACCCCTCAAACTCTCAGAGCCAGTATCCCAAACCCCTCAAACTCTCAGAGCCAGTCTCTCAAACCCCTCAAACTCTCAGAGCCAGTCTCCCAAACCCCTTAAACTCTCAGAGCCAGTCTCCCAAACCCCTCATTTCATAGTAGATGCTGAATAATTTATATTAGACAGTGATTAATTCTCAGTAGACACTCAATAATTCAGAGTAGATACTGACGTTATATGTTACTGTTCCATGTTAAAAGCTGTCAGTGCTATAAGTTACTGAATATCAGCTCATTATATTATTATTGTTTACAGTAAACAACAAACAACACATCCTAACATCTGTAAGAGGTTCTACAGTCAGTTAATACAGACACACACACACACTCACACACACACACACTGTACAGATCACTCTCACAGACAGCCTTCACATCTGAGCACACCGGCCCGGTTTACCGGCCCAGTTCTGCGCTGGGCTCGGACATTAGCCCGGGCGACTCGGCGCAGCGCGAACCCAGCCCTGACTTTTAACACGGAAGCGCCGCTTCTTCTGTATCGGTCCCCGTTTCTCCGCTCAGACTCACTTTCCTGTCTACATGAGACGACTTAAGGTGGTCCGTGTGATTCACAGCACGATAAAACGCCTTAAAGCCACGCTAAAGTCGCCCTTTTATTCGAACTGTCCGCTCCACCTTAAATGGTGCAGCAGTTACATTAACGCGCGTAACAGCTGCATCATTTAAGGTGGAGCGGACAGTTCGAATAAAAAAGCAACTTCTGCCTCTTTTAAGGCAGAAATAACGCCCTTCCTGAGCGGGGAGCGCTGGAGCACCCCACCAAAATACGCGCAGGAGCACCCCGCCCGACAGCCGCTCACCATTTCTTAGTGCACTCGAGGGTGAGTTCCTGATAGGAGGCCACGAACTGGAATCGGGTGGCTTTCTTCCCGACCCTCTGCAGCCTCTTCCACACCGAAGTCATGCTGCTAATCCGCTGAGAGGAGCATGGGTGGAGGGATGGAGGTTCACTGCAGTCTCTCTCTCTCTCTCTCTCTCTGTCTCTCTCTCTGTCTCTCTCTCTCTGTCTCTCTCTCTCTCTCTCTCTCTGTCTCTCTCTCTCTCTCTCTCTCTCTCTCTCTTTCTCTCTCTCTCTCTCTCTCTCTCTCTCTCTCTCTCTCTGTTCAGGCTGAGCTCCTCTCGCTGCTGCTGAGGCTGAAGCAGAAGCTGAAGCGAGGAAATCCCCAGAAGCGCCGCGGCCGGAGGAGCAGAAGTGGAGGAGGATCTCCCTCCTCGCGCAGCACAACCGGAACGAGCAGCGCGTGGCTGCGGGGAGGCGGGTGCGCGCGCGCTCGCGCGAGGGGGAGAGAGAGCACGTGAAGCGGCGCAGTCCGCAGTGGCGCTGATGCAAATGAGCTCAGCTAAAGGAGCGCAAACACAGTCCGGCGATGAAAGGTCGTCATGACCGGCCTTTATCGCGCTGACGCGACGAGCCTGTCCTGTTTTGGATGAACCGGCGAAGGGAAGCAGGTCCGAAACGACCCAAACTGGTCTAAAGTTGATTTCCAGCCGTTTAAGTCGTGTCTCTGTAACGGCTCCGCGCTCGCGGGGCGGCTTTAATAGCGAGTATTACTGCGCACACGCATGAGCTGCGTTATTAAGGGCAATTCCACCCATGTTAGAAATTCCCTGCATAATCAAACCTTCCGAATGAAGTGGTTTGAGAGTGGACATCGTTTTTATGACAGGTTTGGCCTTAAACTCCATTCATTGTGGAGGGATACGTACTATGCAGAGCGCTGTGAGGCAAAATAGTCCCCAAAGAAAAGGTATTATTTCAGATTTTCAGTTTTTAAGGCAGTTATTAACGTGTCTGTAGTACAAAGTGCAGTAATTCACACGTTTTGGGCTCATTACCCCAACACTTTTAACACACTTAACAAAGTGCAAACGTGCACTGTTTTCCTACATGTCCTGCATAATTAAACAGTTAAGATTCAGAATAAGTGGTCCAGAGAGGTTTCAGACATTGTTTTATGACAGGTTTGGCCTTAAACTCCAGTCATGGTGGAGGGATACGTAATATGCAGGGCGCTGTGAGGCAAAATAGTCCCTAAAATAGGCTTTTAGTAATATGTATATATAGTATAAAGTGCAGTATTTTACATTTTTTATCTCATTACTGCAACACTTTTAAAGAGTTTGTCTGAGAAACAGAAATGTGGACAGACAGCAGTTTAAATGATTTTTATATATAATGAAATAGTTCAAATTAAACTCGTTCTGTGTTTTATTCTTGTTTTATGAGAGCTTAGAGAACTTCAACTCCATTCATGGTGGAGGGAGACATGCAGGGCGCTGTGCGGCAAAATAGTCCCCAAAGAAAACTCATTATTCCAGATTTTCCACTATTTTCCATCATCAACATTCCATATAAGCTCAGAAGACTCGTGTAGGTTCTCTGGTGGTTCTGGATGGTAAATAAAGTGTCTATATCTGTGTTGTAGTCATGGCGACGCCTGGTTCCCATCACCACCACTGTAAAGACGTCTGACCCGTTTCACACCAAACCCTCTGAACCTCTGATTACGCCTCACACACTGGATTTTTGAGTTCCCCTGTAGTAAGTCTCAGTGTGTGGATGCTGGATTTGAGTGATTTGTACCGAGGCTCTCTCCAGCTCTGCGTCAACATCAGTGTTGACTATATTTAATATAGTCTTCATCACCAGAGTCTTTGTCTTCCTCCTCCTCCTCATCGCTGTGCTAATGACGGTGTAATGAACTTTCACTGGAACTCTCACCATAACTGTAATTACTGCGGTGCTCCTGTCGTCCAGCTGCTGTGAGCTGTTATTACAGGGACGTGTTTGAGCCGGTAATAACAGCTTTATGTCTATTTAACATTTAAACACTGAACAGCGGCGAAGGCTCTTCTGGATGAGGCTCAGACCCTCAGACTCTCTCACAGTGTAACAGAGCTCAGGCTGCTGTGGGTATTTTAAGGCCAGGTGTCGGGGGGCTGGGGAGCTGGGGGAGCGGGAGGCTGGGGGGGGTTTCCCAGGTTACTCAGGGCTATTTTTGAGGAAGGACAGAGGGATGGACAGACAGAAGCAGCTGAAGGAGAAGGAATGGAGAGCCCAATGGAGGCGGGTGGGGCAAACGGCACAGTCCAGCTGACCTACACTCCAAATAACAGTTAACATTCACCCCCACCGTCCACCACACACCCCGCCGTCCACCACACACCCCACCATTCACCCCACACCAACACTGTCCACCGCACACCGTCCACCACACACCAACACTGTCCACCCCACACCAACACCGTCCACCACACACCCCACCGTCCACCACACCCACTGTCCACCATTCACTCCACTGTCCATTCTGTGTATATAGTGTGTGTATATAGTTATGTGTATATAGCATGTACATTCATTGTGTATACAGTGTATATAATCATTGTGTAAATATTCTATATAGTAATTGTGTATACAGTGTATATAATCATTGTGTATATATAGTAATTGTGTATACAGTGTATATAATCATTGTGTATATATTCATTATAGTAATTGTGTATACGGTGTATATAATCTTTGTGTATATATTCTATATAGTAATTGTGTATATATTCTATATAGTAATTGTGTATACAGTGTATATAATCATTGTCTATATATTCTATATAGTAATTGTGTATACAGTGTATATAATCATTGTGTATATATTCTATATAGTAATTGTGTATACAGTGTATATAATCATTGTGTATATATTCTATATAGTAATTGTGTATACAGTGTATATAATCTTTGTGTATATATTCCATATAGTAATTGTGTATACAGTGTATATAATCATTGTGTATATATTCTATATAGTAATTGTGTATACAGTGTATATAATCTTTGTGTATATATTCCATATAGTAATTGTGTATACAGTGTATATAATCATTGTGTATATATTCTATATAGTAATTGTGTATACAGTGTATATAATCATTGTGTATATATTCTATATAGTAATTGTGTATACAGTGTATATAATCATTGTGTATATATTCTATATAGTAATTGTGTATATACAACCCCAATTCCAGTGAAGTTGGGACGTTGTGTAAAACAAATAAAAACAGAATACAATGATTTGCAAATCCTTTTCAACTTATATTTCAACTGAATCCACTACAAGGACGAGATATTTAATGTTCAAACGGATAAACTTCATTTTGTTTTTTGCAAATATTCACTCATTTTGAATTTGATGCTTGCAACACGTTCCAAAGAAGTTGGGACAGGAGCAACACAAGACTGGGAAAGTTGAGGAATGCTCAAAAAACACCTGTTTGGAACATTCCACAGGTGAACAGGTTAATTGGAAACAGGTGAGTGTCATGATTGGGTATAAAGGGAGCGTCCCTGAAAGGCTCAGTCGTTCACAAGCGAGGACGGGCGAGGTTCACCACTTAGTGAACACACTACACTACGCTACGCTACGCTACGCTACGCTATGCTTCGCTACAATCCATACTTAATTCAGTGCTGTATAACGAGTCTTCAGTCTGCGTTTGAAGGCAGCAAGACATTCCGCTGTACAGACAGCCAGTAGGAGTTTGTTCCACCACCTGAGCGCCAGTACGGAGAACAGTACTTCCACGCGCCTTGAAGGATGGCGGGTCGAGCCGAGCTGTACTCAAAGCTCGAAGGGCTTGTGGTTCAGTTTGAGATTTCACCACTGCCATCAAGTCGGTAGGGGCTGGTCCAGTTCTGGCTTTGTATTCTGGATGAGTTGCAGAGGCTTGATGGCCGCATGGGAAGACCAGCCAAGAGCGAGTTGCGGTAGTCGAGCCTCGAGATGACAGGATATATAGTGTATATAGTGTATATAGCGTGTGTAGTTACTGTGTATGCAGTGGTGCAGTGTTATTGGGAGTGTTGCAGAGTGGACCCTCCCTGCTCCAGACCGCTGCAGGGTGTGTGAAAGACATGGCTAAACACGCAGCCCACACACACACACACACACACACACACACACCCAACAGCTGAAACATTCACACCTCACTATAATGAATGTAGAACTCTGAGCAACAGTGTTGGTCACTGAGTCTGACTGAGATGGACCCCCCCAACAGACTCAGAGCAGCACCACACAAACAAGAAACAGCTTATTTTTTTGCTTGTTTATTTGTTTGTTTATTTGTCTCCTTTCAGTCTAGGCTAATAACACCTGTTAATAATAAAGGTGCCTCAGGGGGGCTCTGAACAATGCAGGAGTGCCTAAACTTTTTATCTTGGGCAGCCAGTGTTTACGGTGGGCCTGCAGGGGCCAAGATAACATCACAAATAAAGAACCCAGTTTTATAAAGAACCCACAAATAAAGAAACGTGTTTATTACGTTAAACTATATCCTGACACTAAAAGGCAAAAGCCTTCCTCACTGTCAGTGCAAGTCACTGTGAACAGACGGTGTTCCAAACACTTCTGGAGCATTTCTAGTGACCCTGTCACCTTGGAACCTCCACACAATGTAAAGAACCCTGTTTTCCTCTGAACGGTGATGATGTAAAAGTGTGATGGGAGCATTAAAACACCTTTACAGTCAGTTCAGTTCATCAAATCTGCATCAGCGCTGTTTAAACCTCACAGCCCGAAGGCCTTCAGGCTCCCGCTGGAAGGGAAGGTCACGGTGATCAATGGGGGATTTCTGACCGCAGGGTGGACTTGTCCTTTAACAGACACTTCTCTAACAATATCCCTGCATCTGTGCTTTATTAATAGAAAGCTGGAATACCATTCCTGACCATCAGCCCTCCAACAGGCCAAATATGAGCACTTACTCAGAGCCGAGGAATTTTCCTCACGGAGGCCCTGAGCTGAGCTCAGCCAGCGTCTCAGACACACAGAGAGGAATTCCTGCCTGTTTATTTCATCTCCGAGGTTTAATTCCGTATCAGCCCAGTACTAATCACCCTGTTCCTGCCCTCCTACCCCCAAAACAGCCCATCAGCCCAGACGCGCTCAGCGCCGGAGCCACGAGGCTAATGTCGCCACACGCTCCACAGAGACGGAGGAGTTCTCTATTCAGTTCCATACAGAACCTGTTCCAAAAAGGCTCTACATTACACCGCAAAGGCCTCGTTACTGTTAATGTGACGAGCTTGACTTTGTAACCACAGTAGAACCCTTTTTTGGTGCTACACAGAACCATTTTGAAAAAGGTGCTATATAGAACCGTATACAACACATTGTCCATCAATCTGAACCATTTCAGCATGTAAAGAACCTTTGATCCTGGATAGAACCCTTAAAGAACCGTCGTTCTCAGAGTGTAGGTCCCGGAGGCTGAAGCTGGGCCGGTTAGCACGACGCTAACAGTGCTGAGGGATTAAAGTGTCCATCGAACGGAGTTTCAGCAATAAAAACACGTTTATTTAGCGTTTATGATTCATTTTCAAAGACCAGCTTTACTCTCAAGTTTAACCGCGTCATTTCAGAGGCGCCTGGCTTCCTCGGCGCGGCTCTGCCTCTGTGAGAGATCGAGATCGGTGATGATCTCCAGGCGCGTGTTTGTTTACCCTCAGCGGGTTTCTGGACTGTGATCGGTCCGTCGCCGCAAGCCTAAAAACCTGAGCAGCTCAGAAGGTTTAAGCAGTTTTTCGCTGAGTAACGTCTATAAACTCCATATTTAACGTAACGGAGTCGCTGCGTCTCCACGCGTTCGAGACTGGGTCGTGAGGCCGGATGTGGAGCGGAGACTGAGGAGGAAAAGCTGGAGTGAAACGTCTGCTGCTCCACTCCACCAAACTCCTGGTCAGGTCTGTCCTTGTTGCTCGTTTCGATGCCCCATCACAGCAGACGACGCACCCAGTCCTTTCTCAGGACCACTGGAAGGAAACAGCCCTTAATTCTCATTTTAATTCTGCCAGAACTTTGTAAATGTGCAATAAACCCGGCTGCGCTGCGGTCAGGACATTTCTCATAATGTGTCTGGAAGCTATCGATCATCAGCGAATGGAATCTGGTTTGTTCCTAAAGCTCCTGAACACAGAGAGCTGCTTCATAAGCACAGAGATCACAGGACACAGGCCTGACCGCGACTGGGGCCACCTCAGGTTATCTGAGAGCTGCTCTGTAGAAACCTGCACAGCTGTGCCGAGCAGAGCACAGCAGCTCCAGCATTGCCTAATATGAACATGAGCAGCTGAAATCATGTGTTTACAGCGTGAGGGAGGCGGTCAGGGCGGCCAGCTGCCTCGGAGAGGACGCAGCGGGGAGTAAAGACGCCGGTTCGGGAGCTCCGAGTTCAGGATTCGGCTCAGCGCTGCTGGAGCCCGAGCAGACAGTTAACACACACAGATGAGCCCAGTTTCAAGCTTTCATTCCGCGTAGTTTTTCGAACTGGAACGTAAATATAAAGTTACAGTGAGACGTGAGCACCACCCAGCGGCCGCAGCTGGAACTGCGCTATGCTCAAATCAGCTGGTGCTCCGTTTTTAAGCTAAAACGTGAATGAATTCGGACAAAAGACCGAGGATTTATCTACAAACGCGCTTACAGAAGATTTAAAGGGGCTTTTGAAACATTTGGGCTGTTATATGTGATCTGTTCATAACATTACAACCTTAAAGGCTCAGAAATGCCGATGGGTTTGACCTGCGTTAGCCTTGCAGCTAAAGCTAGCGGCTACTTTTACTCTTATCAAAGATTATAATAGAATTGGAATATTAAACATCAATATAAATATACACCACTAATACACCCTGCTGAAACAAGCCAAGCGCAAACCATTAAGTAGCATTAAAACCTATTGGTTTTGCTTTGTAATGGGAATTGGACTCAATACTGGCCCAATATAACCCGATATACTTTCCTGTAGAACCATCACTGGTCACCTTTAAAAGCATCAGGATCCTTTGCACTGTGAGATCAACCCATTAAACAACACAAGACACATTACAGAACCATCAGGAACCAACAGAAACATGATGGTTTCTATGGGTTTTTTCAGCAGGGAATGTAAACGACTTTTAATAATAACACTGTGCAATGAAATAGTACAGCTCAGGATGTTTTACAAGACTTTAATGTAAACAGCTGGATTTGCTGTTTGTCCTTTGAGCTGAAAACTATAAAACCTCAGTGTCAGTGATCAATACAGGAACTCAGAACTTTATATACAAATCAATAAACATTTATTAAAAACGCAGCAACTACATTCAGTGCCGCTTCTGTGCTGATGCTTTAGTGTGTTTACAGAATAAAAGACTGCAGAGCTCAGGATAAACACACAGAGTATGAAGGCTGTGTATAGTGTGAGTATTGTGAGTATTGTGTGTGTTGTGAGTATTATGTGAGCATCATGTGTGTATCGTGAGTACTGTGTGTTTTGTGAGTATTGTGTGTATCATGAGTATTGTGTGTGTGTATCGTGTGAGTATCATATGAGTATTGTGTGTGTATATCGTGTGAGTATCATATGAGTATTGTGTGTGTATATCGTGTGAGTATCATATGAGTATTGTGTGTGTATATCGTGTGAGTATTATGTGAGCATCATGTGTGTATCATGAGTACTGTGTGTTGTGTGTATCATAACTATTGTGTGTATTGTATCGTGTGAGTATTGTGTGTGTATCGTGTTTCTGAGGCTGAAGAATAAAGAGTCAGTAAATCATCTGAGAGCAGAGCTGATCTCACACCTCACACTCACTGAGCTACGAGTGCATGAACTGATATTTACATATTCAAACAGATACAAAACAAACTAAATAAACTGAAATAGATTTGAATGAAATTATCGCCAGAATAAAATCTCACGGAAACTTTACAGGAGCAGAGCAGAATGTCAGATGTTTAAAGGGTCAGTCAGATGTTTAAAGGGTCAGTCAGATCTCTCCTGATGACAGGATCTCTCTCTCTCTCGCTCTGTTTATGTATCTCAGATTAAAGTCTGACCATCACTTCCTCTTCCTCCATCCGGTCTTTATGGTCCGCAGCAGCAGGAAGTGAGTCACTGTGTTTTTGCTGTGTTTGAAGGTCAAAATGAAAAGCGTTTGAACAATGACCGCCGTACTGACCGTCATCTGGACAGAAAGGAGGCAGTAAAGCGACCGTTCACAGCGACGGTTCAAAGAAAGAACTTTTAGAGCAGCTCAGACTGACCTGTGTCCAGTCCACTCAGCGGCCCGGATGTTTATACTCGCAGTGACCTGTTTGGTGCTGAAGTTACTCACTTAAAGCTGCACGATGAAAGTTTGACGTGGAGTTTAAACAGCATTTTAAACCTGCGGTTCACTGTCCAGAACATACTGACCACACCAAGCTAAACCACACACAGTCTGAGGCTCCCCCGTGGTCAGTGTGAAGGTCATCTGTGGTCAGTTTGTGGCCGATCCGTGGTCAGGCTGGTCTTTAGAGGGGAATCTGGAAGGAGTCTTTAATCCACTGGTCGCGGGAGTTTTGGGCAGGCTGTGGGCAGCACAGTGTGGTGTCTGTGGTTGCGCTCTCAACAGCGTCCTCTTCCTCCTCCTCCTCCTCCTCTTCGGAGAATCCATTCTCGGTGGTGAAGGAGTTCTCGCCCAGCGCGGAGGAGATGTCCTGGAACGCTCCTTTATACTCCTGAATGGACTCGTACAGTGACCACAGCTGGCACAGCAGAGACATGTCCAGCTGTCTCAGACCAACCTGCAGAAAAATATCACGTTACTGCCCTCGTATTCACAATATCATCAAAATAAACATTAATATTCACAATATCATCTAAATAAACATTAATATTCACAATATCATCAAAATAAACATTAATATTCACAATATCATCTAAATAAACATTAATATTCAGATCATCTAAATAAACATTCATAATATCATCTAAATAATCATTAAAATTCAGATCATCTAAATAAACATTAATATTCAGATCATCTAAATAAACATTAATATTCACAATATCATCTCTTGCATCATCTACAGCCTGGAGCTCTGCACAGACACAGAAGCTCTTCAGATGGACTTATAAGGATTATAATTTATTTAATCTTATTATTCTTAATTTTTATTTCTTGTTTTAGTTACTTCTCTTAGTTCTTTATTACTTTAAGTTATTTTAATTATTTTTTATTTTATTAATCTCTTCTTCTGATCTTAATCTCTCATCAATTAAACATCAAGTTTTATTTTTAGCTATTTTTATCTTTTTTTCACTGTTATTTTTACATTTTCTTAATCATAAATATTAACACAAACAAACATTAATAACGCAGAGACTGCAGAGCTTTTCTTCATTTAAAATGTTTAAATGTAGTTATTATTTTCTTGTCATGTCAGTCCCTGTTTTTGTAAATGCTCGGCTACACTGAAAACGAGGGTTGCCCTCAATGTACTTCTGAGTCAAAATAAAGGTTGATTGATTGATTGATTGATTGAGTGATTGATTGGTTATGGACGTCAGGTCTTGACCCCTCCATCCTCTGGTGTCACTCACCATCTCTTTCCTCAGCATGGCCAGTGCAGCGTCCAGACTGGCCGGTCTGCTGAAGTTCAGAGCTTCACTCACTCTGGACTTGCTGATATCAGCCTGGATTCTGGTTCTTTTACTGTGAACCTTCTCAATGTCCCTCCAGGATCCGCCGCTGGAGTTCAGGATGCCGCTCAGACCCTTAGGCAGAGGGGGCAGCCCCTCAATGTCCACACTGCCACCTGGACATTCTGCTGATGGACCGGCCTGGACCCCGTTCATGCTCTCCTTTTCCCAAAGATCTGCTCAGTCCTGGCTCTGTTCAGTGATGTTGAGTTCTGCTGGATGAAGAACCTTCAGTGAATCAGGAACATCAATGGTTCTAGATTAGGTCTCAAAAAAACAAAGAACAGAATCCCTCAAAATCAATCTACTGGACCATCAGCAGCTCTGAAGCTCCTCCACCTGACCAGCAGCTTCAAGTTCAACACTAGAACATACCTCACCTTCTGGTTCTCCGGCTCAGGTTCTGGTCCCAGTTCAGTTTGGAAACGTGGAAACAGATCAAAACGAACATTTGTTGGTTCTTAAAAACAGATTTAGAGGCACCGGAGCGGCTCAGCTTCCCGTCAGGGTTTTCCTTTGTCCTGTGAACGTTAGCCACGCCCACCCTGTCTGTCAGCCAATACCGTTTTCGGGCACTAGAGGGCATCGTCCCTGAAGATATACTAAAACCCACCCATATTCGGACATGGCCGGACTAGGATTGGCTCCAAGTCTGACTAGTCCCGCCCTCCTGCCCAAGAATTGGCCTAAAGTGTGGCAAACCCCGCCCTCTCGATCTAGGACTGACTTCTGTCAAACCCCCCACCACCCCGTGAAATAGCACAGCGTGTTAGTGGCCTATAAATGTAAACTAACAGGCTTGTCTGAAGACGGGTGGGAAATTATTTCAATCTGACCTCAGAGGATTAAATAAACTGAACGTTTATGTAAATTATATATTTGATATTCAGCGGTTTTTGACTAAACAAGCAGATATTTCATTTTTTATGTGCTTCACTGTAAAGTAACTCACATTAAAAATAAATGTTTTTTTCATCCAGAACTTTAATTCCTGACGACTCTTCCACTCAAACAGGCCTGAACACAAACACAAACAAGCAACAAGTTCCAGTAAACGCACAACATGACGGGTCACGTTCAGCGTCCAAACCGGCTCTGCAGGGGTCGTACAGCGGCGGTCACCAGACCTCTTCATGAAGATTCACCTTCCAGCTCCTAAAACCCCTCAGGAGCTAAACACAGACGCAGGAACGTCAAACTGACAAAGAAGCAGCTCAACCAAGAACGCTAACGTGGCCAACAACGAACGTGAACCAGCAGCTCGCGCTCATTCACCGTCAGCAACACCAGCTCTCGTCTGAGCTGCTCCTTTACGCCCAAAGCCGCAGAGGACCACCGGACAGGAACGCCACTCGGCTTTTCTGCTACTAGACGCTTCATTTTTTGGCTTAAAGAACTACTGCAGCATTTTTTATCCTATGGAACCAGAATCTTCTGCTTATCATATTTAATTATTTATCTCCATCGTCCACGTCTATAGCATCACTACTTTTCTGGGTTTATTGTCCAAGATAATCAACTGTGCTGTGCAGACGGGGCTCCAGGCGCTCCAGGTGAGGCTGATCAGGGCTGAGCTTTGTAGAAGGTGGATGTCCAGGACTCGGACAGGTGACTGCTGTCATACAGGCGACTGAACGCTGTGCGCAGGTGGACACAGCTGGCCTCAATTTCTGGTTGTCTTTCAGGACAGTCGCAGCTCTCTGAGGCTGCGGAGAGAGTCTGCGCAGGTGCGGATGAGGCTGCACAGCTGGATGCTGGTTTCCACGGAGACAGCCTGCTGTAGCTCCTGCGTGGCCCAGCGCAGTTTGTGCAGCACCGCCTCCTCAGCGTGCATGAGGGCCGGGTGGGTGGGAGGTGGTCCGGCAGGGGGCGAGGCGGTCTGCAGGGTGGTGCCGGTGGGCAGCAGGAAGGCAGGGCTGCCAGAGGGGGTGGGGACCGTAGGGGGCTGTGAAGGGGGTGGGGCTCGGAGTCCTGAGGCCGCACCCTCGCAGTGCTCCGGCCGGGGAAGGCCTGTGATGGAGAGCGGTGGTTCGGTGGGCGGAGCTCCGTTAGCCTGGGGGTGGGGCTGAATGGCCAGCTGACGCTCGCGCACCTGCGACAGAGCCGCCTGCGCATTTAGAGCTGAGAGACAGAAAAACAGAGAAAGACACTAAACTCGGTTGAAAGGGACCCCTGATCACAGTGTAAAAGGGAGTTTCACCCATTTTCTCTACAATTATTTCAAAATAGTCGTTTGGTGTGAAACACTCTGTTCTAGAGAAACTCACCGAGTCAGAGCTGCTCACAGTGGTGGTGATGGGAACCAGACGTCCCTCTAAAAGCTCCTACAGAAAGTTCCTACATGAACTGGTTCTGAATTCACTGCCTGATGACTGAGACGCTGTTTTATGAGAGTTTAGAGAACTTCAGCTCCATTCATGGTGGAGGGAGACATGCAGGGCGCTGTGCGGCAAAATAGTCCCCAAAGAAAACTCATTATTCCAGATTTTCCACTATTTTCCATCATCAGCATTCCATATAAGCTCAGAAGACTCGTGTAGGTTCTCTGGTGGTTCTGGATGGTAAATAAAGTGTCTATATCTGTGTTGTAGTCATGGCAACGCCTGGTTCCCATCACCACCACTGTAAAGATGTCTGAACCGTCCCCTCTGAAAGCAGTTATGAGAAAATTATGCTTATGGCTATGAAACGAATGTACAGCTCCATCGATGAGACGATCGAACACAAGCTATAGATATTTACACCAAATCATTGAAAAACCACTTGGCTGACTAATGATTAAAGACTGGAGCTCATGAGGTGGCACTTCACACACCTGGGTTGTCTTTGTCAACGTCCGAGTCCAGCTCTTGACATGCAACACAGTAATTCTTCTTCTGTTTGTCCTGAAGAAGAATCGTCTGTAACAACATTTCAGGGTTAATCGTCAGCAGTAAAACCTCGTTTAGACAGTCACATTTATGAAAGACTACTGGACGCCTGGATAACTCAACGACCTGATCATTCACAGACATCTCCAGGGTCAGTTAAAAGCTCTTAAACAAGCCAGCACTACAAAAACATCTCAGACAAGCAGTTCTGGCAGCGCTTCACCCTGCAGGGGGGGTGCAAGTGGTCTCACCCCGCACAGCTCGCAGCACTCCCCCAGCATTTTATAGCCTTTGAGCAGGTAATCTCCCATCAGCTTGCTGATTTTGTCCTGGCGCTCCCTGCGGGCCTGGATCACCTTCATCTCCGCCTCAGTGGGAGGCTCCCATTCAAAGTCTTCCTCGTCTGAAAGAAACACAAACAGCTGAAGTTCCACCTTAAACAGGGCCGCAGGTTCAGTCTGGCGCCTTACAGAACACAGAGGCTCTCTGAGCGGAGACTCACCTGAACATCAGCAGGAACAACAAGACCACACCCACTCAGCATTTAGCCCCGCCCACACCAACATTACAAGGAGTGTTTCAGTCCAGAAAGCATTTTAAAAGTAAGGAGCAGCCAATCAGAACAGAGCTCATTTACATACCAGCTCTAAGGCGGTTTGTTTCAGTGGGCTAAAGAAAGGCTGGAAACCGGTGATATAAAAATGAAACCCGGTCGTTTTGGTACAAAAAACGATGACTCGGTTTAAAGCAGCACGAGGCAGCTTGTTCTAACTCTCCGTTCCACCTTAAATAGCGTAGCAGCTAAATCTGATCTGAGGGACTGGATCATAAAAGCAGACAGCTTTTAAATCACAAAGACCGCTCTGCAGCCTTTCATACACACAGTAAACAAATAAACAGAAACAAACAACCGCAGCCATTCAGACACGCACGTAAACAAACACAGAGAAAATCCACAACCCACGGACTAAACAGCATAAATATGTCTGCATATACAATATGAATTAATACTAATATTAGTGAAGATAATCATAAACATTAATACAAACAAACATTAATAACGCGGAGACTGCAGGGCTTTAGCTTTAGCACCCCAGCTAATCGCGCTAACCCGGGCGATAACCGGAGACGGGGGCGCAGTTCGGGGTCTCAGCGCCTCAGAAAGACCCGAAACACGATCAATGATCCCGCCTGGAGCAGAAACGAGCGGAGTAAAAGCGTAAAAACTGTTATTAGGCTGTAAAAGCACCTGCGTTTAGCGCCATGCTCCCCTCCTCACAGCCGCACCGGCACTGAGCGCAGCGAATCGAAGCGCGACACCTGCAGGCCTGGAGGAGTGAAGACCGGCAATGCCCACGCGATTGATACGATACGGTCAATCAATAGTTCTAAATTATGCCGACACAACATGTCAGAATCCCGAGATACTAGTAATTATGTCAACGTTGTAAGTCGGTACAGAAAACAAGCCATTATTTCAGCACAGCAAGTTATTATTACAACATAATCAGAGTTACTAGTAATTGTTTCATTTAGCAGTAGTTATGTAAGTCAACATTTATGGGGGATATGACATTATTTAGACACAATAAACAAATTTTTGAGAACATGTTATTATTACAACATTTCTGAGATTTTTCTGAGCAAGTATGTCAACATAGTAAGCCAGTATTTTCAAAACGGAAGGCATTATCTCGACATATTAAGTCATTATCATCACAATATGTATTTTTGTGTTATGCTGCTTCCAGGAAAAGGGAGTAAAATGAAAAGGATTTCTTATCTTCTTTTCCTCCATAAAGTACAGTCATTATAAAGCCGCATGCCGTCTTGGAAAAGCACTGATAATGTAGAGAACTTTAGATTATCTCTGATATGTATGACATGGGTGGTGGGAAGTGACCAGGCGGTCAGTGAAGTGGCTCTCGGTACCGACACATCGACGTTTTTGACAACTCAGGTTGTTGATGAACGGTAAACAAGTCAACATCGAGGCGGAACTAACGACCTGGCGGACGGTTGCAGTCCGGTCTGACTAACGGTCGCGCTCGCTTGCAGCGCTGCGGTGTTTTGGCGCTGAGAGGCGAATCCGGATTAAAGCGGTAATTCTAGTTTTCCTCTCTTCATAAACCCGCCGAGTCGGTTCCGTTCGGGTCTTTGTGGTCCTGCCATCTTTCGCAGAGCCCCAGGATGAAGCGGAACTCCGCAGTAAACTCGCGAATCCGAGCCAGAGGCGCGGAGATCGGCTCGCAGCGCCGCCGCACGGGGAGCGAGTGGGTTCGCGCGGGTTCGGCAGGACGAGAGAAGGACGGATATTTGCGCGTTAAAGCGCCTCTAAACGCGTCGCATCCACTCCCAGAGCTTTAATTCGGCTCCAGGCGCGTTAAGAGGAAGGCACGGGATCGCTGAAGTTAGCTGCAACTTTCCGTTCCACCTTAAACGCGTTCCGTTCTACCTTAAACACACCAGTTACAGGCGGCTGAATGTAACTGCATCACCATTTAAGGTGGAACGGAAAGTTGGAATAAGCAGCCAGTTTCTGCCCCTTACTGCTTATAATGAAGCGCGTTAATAAACACGGACTGGTCACGGAAACAAACATTAAAGAGTCCATCATACCTTAAACTTATATGTATGTATAAGTGTAATGTATATTTTATATATATATATACACACATACACACACACACGTTATAATTTATAACTGAGGTCAACTTATAACATTCGTGTAAGTCGACGTAACATTTTTACATGGATATTTTCCAACCTCTGGTTATCCCACTTCTACAGACCACCTTTAAAACGAATATATGTAAATGAGCTCTGTTCTGATTGGCTGCCCTGTATTGCAAATTGTTCAAAACATGTTCCGGGTTGAATCACTCCTTATAAGGTAGGAGTGGGCGGGGCGAACTTGGCAGATATATGCAAATGTACTTTATTCAGTCATTTTAATGTCATTAGGTGCATCTGTGTTCCTGTGGTCTGCAGATGAGCGGAGACTCCGACAGGAATAAAGAGTTCCTTGAGCAGCTCCGTCTGCAGGAGCTATACGGCCAGAAACGGGAGGATGGAGACGATCCATATACGTACGTTGATCCAGAAGATGGAACTGTGTACGACTGGGACCATGACAAGAAGGCGTGGTTCCCTAAGGTATAATGACCTTATTCAGTATGTTGTGCATCAAAGGGGGATTCCACCGATTTTTAAAAATTCCCCATATCTCAGTGTGTGAGGCGTAATCAGAGATCCAGAGGGTTTGGAGTGAAGTGGTTCAAATGTCTTTACAGCGGTGGTGATGGGAACCAGGCGTCGCCATGACTACAACACAGATATAGACACTTTATTAACCATCCAGAACCACCAGAGAACCTACACGAGTCTTCTGAGCTTATATGGAATGCTGATGATGGAAAACAGTGGAAAATCTGGAATAATGAGTTTTCTTTGGGGACTATTTTGCCACACAGCGCCCTGCATGTCTCCCTCCACCATGAATGGAGTTGAAGTTCTCTAAACTCTCATAAAACAGCGTCTCAGTCATCAGGCAGTGAATTCAGAACCAGTTCATGTAGGAACTTTCTGTAGGAACTTTTAGAGGGAACGTCTGGTTCCCATCACCACCACTGTGAGGAGCTTTTAGAGGGACGTCTGGTTCCCATCACCACCACTGTGGGCAGCTCCGACAAAGCTAAGTTTATCTAGAACAGAGAACCGCTCTGAACCGCTCTGTTTACATCTGAACCAGTTAATTATGCAGGAATTTAGAAAATCAGGTGGACACTCTGTCCACAGTGATACTTTAGTGAGAAGTGTTTGTTGGCTGTCCGTGACTTCAATTAATTCGTCTTGAAGTTTTAAATCATTAAGTTTATTAATGTGTGCAGATAACTGAGGACTTCATTGCTGCATATCAAGCGAACTACGGCTTCAGTGAGGATGGAACTCCTGACCCGACAGCTGCAGCTCCACCAGGAGAGACTCCACCAGATAAGCCAAAGGAGGAGAAGAAATTAGAAGAGGAGGAGAAGAAATTAGAAGAGGAGGAGAAGAAGGAAAAGGAGGAGGAGGAGGAGGAGGAGGAGGAGAAGAAGCCAGATTCGTCCAGCACTAAAGAGGTCAAACAGAAGGGGGAGAAGAGGAAAGCAGAGCCAGGTGTGGAAACACTGCGGTCACAGATATGATGATGATGATGATGATGATGATGATGTGGTTAATTTTTGTTGTCCTGCATTTTTGAGAAATTATAAGTGACCCTTTAGTTTCTCTGACACTTACAGGCTGGTTTGATATCGAGGAAGATAAAAACACAAATGTTTATGTATCAGGTAAGAATTGACTCAGCGCCCCCTACTGGCAGACATTAACTGATCATGTCCATTTCACTGTACATATATAAAGTGTGTGTGTGTGTGTGTGTGTGTGTGTGTGTGTGTGTGTGTGTGTCAGGTCTTCCTCCTGATATAACCCCTGATGAGTTTGTGGAGTTCATGTCTAAGTGTGGGATCATTATGAGGGACCCGATCACGGAGGAGTATAAGGTGAAGCTCTATAAGGACAGTGAGGGTAACCAGAAAGGAGACGGACTCTGCTGCTACCTCAAGGTGAGTTTACTGTCCACCTGAAGGGCTCGGGCACATTTCTTCCCTCCCTCCGTCTGTCTGTCATTCTGTTTATCTGCTTGTCTGTCTGTCTGTCTGTCTGTCATTCTGCTTATCTACTCGTCGGTCCGTCCGTCTGTCAGTCTGTTTATCTGCTTGTCAATCTGTCTGTCATTCTGTTTATCTACTTGTCTGTCTGTCTGTCTGTCATTCTGTTTATCTACTTGTCTGTCTGTCTGTCTCTCTGTCTGTCTGTCATTCTGCTTATCTACTCGTCGGTCCGTCCGTCTGTCAGTCTGTTTATCTGCTTGTCAATCTGTCTGTCATTCTGTTTATCTACTTGTCTGTCTGTCTGTCTGTCATTCTGTTTATCTACTTGTCTGTCTGTCTGTCTCTCTGTCTGTCTGTCATTCTGCTTATCTACTCGTCCGTCCGTCTGTCTGTCAGTCTGTTTATCTGCTTGTCCGCCCGTCCCCTGTTGGGTGTATAAACGCTGCAGCTCCAGGACTGAGTCAGTTCAGTTTGGTGCGGACTGTGTTTGTACTGATCAGTGAGTCTGTGTGTTTGTGCTCAGAGGGAGTCAGTGGCTCTTGCGGAGCGTCTGCTGGACGACTCTGAGATCCGAGGCTACCGGCTACACGTGGAGGCGGCTCGATTTGAGCTGAAGGGTCAGTACGACGCCAGCAAGAAGAAGAAGAAGAACAAAGAGTACCGGAAAAAACTTCAGCAGCAGCAGAAGTAAGGAGCTTAACTTCGGTTCTTCATTACGTACAAACAGCTCTGCCTGAGGAGCGGCGCACACTGAGCTGCTAAACGCGGGAATGCGCTCGAGCCTGCGGTAGACGCGGGAATGCGCTCGAGCCTGCGGTAGACGCGGGAATGCGCTCGAGCCTGCGGTAGACGCGGGAATGCGCTCGACGCTGCGGTAGACGCGGGAATGCGCTCGAGCCTGCGGTAGATGCGGGAATGCGCTCGAGCCTGCGGTAGACGCGGGAATGCGCTCGAGCCTGCGGTAGACGCGGGAATGCGCTCGACGCTGCGGTAGACGCGGGAATGCGCTCGACGCTGCGGTAGACGCGGGAATGCGCTCGAGCCTGCGGTAGACGCGGGAATGCGCTCGACGCTGCGGTAGACGCGGGAATGCGCTCGACGCGGGAATGCGCTCGACGCTGCGGTAGACGCGGGAATGCGCTCGAGCCCGCGGTAGACGCGGGAATGCGCTCGAGCCCGCGGTAGACGCGGGAATGCGCTCGAGCCCGCGGTAGACGCGGGAATATACCATATAATGACCAATCAGAACTGCCACAGAAACTGCAACATCTGACGGGCTTTTCTTGGGCTTTACTTTGGTTTCTATTAAATTATCTATAAAGCTACAAATATGACAGAATACAGTCTTGTAGTAATAGAATATTATAAAATTGTACCATATTTTTTTAAACTGACCGCAGGCGTTTCTAGAGCCCTGCCCAGCGGGTGGCGCTGCAGTGCTGCGTCAGTTTTTGAGTGTGGAGCCCTTTCTTAAGTGAGATGTTTGATCTGCTGATGTTTACGGTGTCCAGGCAGCTGGACTGGAGGCCGGAGAAGACGGGGGAGGCACGGAAGAGACACGAGCGCGTGGTCATCATCCAGAACATGTTCCACCCAAAAGACTTCGAGGTGAGTTCAGCAGGGGCGAGAGCATGGAGGGATGATGAGAACATTTTAGCTCATCAGCGTAATAATAATCATTATAAAAGACTCAGTTAATCACTTGCATTTATATAGTACTGTACTTTGATTATATTTAGCACCAACTATACTAACTTCATAAACTGAAACGCAGATGTTCCCTCACACAGCTGCCTGAGGTTTGTTTTTAAAGAGCCGATATCATGGAAA
The DNA here is from genome assembly GCF_015220715.1 of Pygocentrus nattereri. NCBI lineage: Eukaryota > Metazoa > Chordata > Actinopteri > Characiformes > Serrasalmidae > Pygocentrus > Pygocentrus nattereri. The sequence goes on from NC_051228.1 coordinate 334,419, forward strand.
AATGACTCCCCCCGTCTGTGTGGAATGTAGTGTGATGTAGTGTGTAGACAGTGCCAGACTGAGCCCGTTCTCCAGGCAGTCCCTAAACGAGGCTTCAGGTCATTATCAGTGACGAGACTGAGAGGCTGGAAATGATCACAGAAATTAGTTATGACTGATTCTGGTTCATAAAACCTCAGAGACGACCGTGTGAACAGACACATAAACGAGTGTCTGAGTAAAACCTCTTATCTGCACCTTCATAAATGTATCTAATAACATAAACACACACAAAATAATATTGTTAGTCGTTTTATTCACTGCTGTCGGAACAAAATCTCGTATCTCCAGAATGAGAAACTTACAGGAGATGAAAACACATGTACATGCAGTGTGTGGGGGTGTGTGGGTGTGTGTGTGGGTGTGAGATACACACACACACACACACACACACACACACACACACACACACACCATTAAAAGATTGATTGAATGCGGACACTCGCTGAACGCAGCACTCCGTGTCAGTGAGGTCGTGTTTAGTGTGACGGTAACATTAGACCTGAATAACTGAGATGCCGATCAGATGAACAGCAGGTTTACCTGCATTCCTGCAGCAGGTGCACCTTCATCCTCACACGCCCCTGCAGTACCAGCTCGTCACTCTGCCTTTAGTTCATGAGGGTCACCATCAGAAATGCACCTACTGTCCAAAAGTATCCAGACAGGCCTTCTATTCATGATGTCACCCTTTAAAGTAGGACACTGGAGCAGCCTGAGGTCACATGACCCTAAGGTCTCCAAGCCCAATGACAGTCGTGGGCTAGAGGGGTATAAAGCCCCCCAGCACTGGGCTGTGGAGCAGTGGAACTGGGTTCTCTGGAGTGATGGAGCTCCATCCAGTACCTTTGGGATGAGCTGGGGTGACCAGAAGTGACCACCCAACATCACAGCACATTTACTGCAGCACAGTGTATTGTGGCATTTCTTTAAAAAAGTGTTTTATTGTAATAAAATAACGCAAACGAATTGAAATAAATATTAACAGTCTAAATAATAATTATTAACATTGTAGAATTCAAAGCAAAGTAGCAGGAAGTGTTTCTTTTCAGGCTGAGATGGTTCCTTCTTTAAGATTTAAAATATGAAAATATTTAGACTGCGTTCACGTTACGAGCTTCATTGCTCAGATCTGGCCTCTCTGACTCGGTGGTTCACCCTCGTTTAGGTCAGTGACTCAGATTGGTCATTAATGTCTCCTGAACTGACCCTCATGAGCTCCTCCTACTCAGTGACGTCACATGACTGAATCACTGCATCTTCAGCACAAACTAACGAGCAGAACGAGCTTCGCTGAGAAGATCATTAACTCTGATCAGCTCTCAGCTTCATTATTAGAGCCAGATGTCTGTTCAGTGCTGTTGCCGTGGTAACGCTGAATGATGCCACAGCGCAGTGGGGGAAAAAAGCTCATGAATTCCGATCTGAGGGTCACGTTAAGGTCACATGGCCACAAATTGAATACGTGTCCAATCTAGGACCACATGGGAAAGGCTATGTTCATGTTACCAGGCTAAAGTGGCACAAATCCGATTTTTTTTTTGTCCTAATGTGACGCAAATCTGATCTTTTCAAATCCGACTTGAGCCACATTCATAATTGGTCCTAGATGGGATACGTATCCGATTCGTGGCTGTGCGACGTTAATGTGGCGCTCAGATGGGAATTCATGCATGTGTGTATGTGAATGTAGCTGAAGTGGCTCAGGTCACATTTGAAAAGGTCAGATTTGTGTCCACACAACTCTGAAAACATCAGATCTGAGTCACATTGGGGCCAAAAATATCTGGTCTGTGCCACTTTAGCCTTATAATGAGAACGTAGCCTTAGTGTAGTTCATCACGCAGATCTCCATCAGTGTGGGGGCGGCTGTTTAACTGTGCTGTACGTTTTCATTCAGGAAGATCCGCTGGTGCTGAACGAGTACCGAGAGGATCTGCGGACAGAGTGTGAGAAATTTGGGGAGGTCAAGAAGGTCATCATCTTTGATGTGAGTATCGATGCTCTGATTATTTGCCGTCCTGTTCTAAGCAGTCAGTGAATTTTCACGCTGACGCACAACTTCCAGTGTTGTAAGGTAATATTCCTGTAATGAATGCAAAGCATGACTGAATTCAGCCCCTGTGATATTATAACACGGTAATATTACAGTGTTCTCTCTGAGGACCTGCGGAATTTATCATTTCTAGTGTGTTTGTGTGTTTGCATGTATCAGCGACACCCTGACGGCGTGGCCTCGGTGGCATTTAAAGAGCCGGAGGGGGCGGATGTGTGCCAGGTGACGCTGGATGGGCGCTGGTTTGGAGGGAGGAAGCTTTCAGCTCAGCTGTGGGACGGAGTTACAGACTATCAGGCAAGACCAACGCCTAAGCGCAGGGGGCGATATGGCTTCTGCTGTTTCGTTTGAAAAGCCTTTATAATGTCTGACAGATTGTACTGTGTGTTTCGTCTCTCCTGCCGCTCCTCTCAGGTGGAGGAGACGTCGCGGGAGCGTGAGGAGAGGTTAAAGGGGTGGTCCACGTTTCTGGGGGATGAAAAGGCTGCTGAGGCTGCAGGCCAGGCTAAAGACACTGAAGGAATGAAGGAAGCAGAAAACTCCCAGGGGGCGGAGTCAGCATCAGCCCCACCCACAGATACAGCACCATCACAGTCAGAAGATGAAACGGCAGCGGAACAGCCGGATGAAGCGGACGTGGATTCCACAGACAGCAGCCTGGCGGGCAGTGACGACGAGGCTTAGGTCCAACCTGGGAAACACCGCATACCTGAACATTCAGACCTAAAACACTGGCCTGTCACTGACCCACCCAGGCTCCGCCCACTTTCATACATACTGTTGTGAGGATGGACATCTTTAGTGTTCTGAGTTCCAAACTGAGTCGGTTCTACACGTTTAATGGGATTTTTAACCGTGTTATGCTTGTCCGACCCACAGTAGTAGCTATGAACAAGTTTGTGGGTGGAGCCTGGGGGGGCAGTTCCTGTTTGTTTATGTGTGTCCTGTCATATCAAAGCCAAGGGAGCGTTTTGAAATATGAAATTGGGTTAATAAGGTTAATAAGTGTAAAAGTGTGTTTGTATGAATTCTCCTACCGACTGATGGTTTTCCTGAGTGAAGCTCATATTTTATAATAAAAGTAATGGAAGGATCCATATAATTGTGCATCTTTAAAGAGCTGTTAATTTATTAAAGGGGGACTTTTTTAAATGTTTGCATAATTAAGTGGTTAAGATGTAAAAAGAGGTTTGGTGTGAAACGCTCTGTTCTAGATAAACTTACTGAGACAGAGCCGTTCACAGTGATGGTGATGGGAACCAGACGTCCCCCTCTAAAAGCTCCTCACAGTGGTGGTGATGGGAACCACACGTCCCTCTCTAAAAGCTCCTCACAGTGGTGGTGATGGGAACCAGACGTCCCTCTCTAAAAACTCCTTACAGTGGTGGTGATGGGAACCAGACGTCCCTCTCTAAAAACTCCTTACAGTGGTGGTGATAGGAACCAGACGTCCCTCTCTAAAAACTCCTTACAGTGGTGGTGATGGGAACCAGACGTCCCTCTCTAAAAACTCCTTACAGTGGTGGTGATGGGAACCAGACGTCCCTCTCTAAAAACTCCTTACAGTGGTGGTGATGGGAACCAGACGTCCCTCTCTAAAAGCTCCTCACAGTGTTGGTGATGGGAACCAGACGTCCCTCTAAAAGCTCCTACAGAAAGTTCCTACATGAACTGGTTCTGAATTCACTGCCTGATGACTGAGACGCTGTTTTATGAGAGTTTAGAGAACTTCAACTCCATTCATGGTGGAGGGAGACTTGCAGGGCGCTGTGCGGCAAAATAGTCCCCAAAGAAAACTCATTATTCCAGATTTTCCACTGTTTTCCATCATCAACATTCCATATAAGCTCAGAAGACTCGTGTAGGTTCTCTGGTGGTTCTGGATGGTCAATAAAATGTGTTCTCATGGCGACGCCTGGCTTCTCTATATATATATCTATATTATCTGAATGTTTACGCCTCAACCGCTGAGCTAAGCAGGAAATTTGGAAGTCGCTTCTCATGTTTTTATGGTTTGGTGCTGCTGGTCTGTGTGAGATGTTTGTAAAGGTGTTTGTTGTCCATCGCTCCATGAATGTAAACAAGCCCTGATTTAAGCTTGGCCTCTTACTGAGAGATATTTTTACCTTTCTGCATTTTTGTCGTGAGTGTAGCTGTGAGGGTGTTTCTGGTTGAACTGGCTGAGCTGCATTTCCCTCTGACACACACTCCACACACATTTCCCTCTGACACACACTACACACACTCCATACACTCCTCTCAGTGTGAGCTGCATGAACACAGCAATGATGGTCATTGAAACTTAAATGGAATTAAACCGTAGCCCGAACATCAGGAGACGCAGTGAGTATTAAGTCCTTTATTTTAAATACAGGGCATCAAATAATACACAGTGCTCAAATGATTGTTACAAAAATGTTGTAAGGACTCCATTATTCAATACCTATTATGAATTATTCAGTATGTACTATACCTGCAACGAAAGGAGCTACTTTGTAGAGATATTTCTGAGAGAGTGCCAGTGATCTGTGGTGTCCCCCAGGGTTAAATTCTTGGGCAACTCTAATTCTTACATGCTGCCTTTTGCCCAAATACTACAAGACTATAATATCTTACCATAGCTTTGCAGATCTCCTCTCCCCAAACCACTATGGTCCCCTTGACTCACTCTGTAAGGGCCTTGAGCTCATCACTGACTGGATGGGGCAAGACTTTCTGTAATTGAATAAAGATAAAACACATTTAATTCATGAATAGCAGTGAGAGGCTGAGACTAGCTGCCTATCTGGACTCGAGAGCCCTAAAACCCAAAGATCCTAGTACGTAACCTTGGTGTACTGATGGACTCTGATCTCAGTTTTATCAGTCGTGTCAAAGCAGTGACTAAATCAGCTTTTTATCACCTTAAGAACATCACCAAGATCAGAGATGTTCTGAATAAAGCAGACCTGGAGAAACTCATACAGGCCTTTATTTCTAGCAGGATTGTTCACTGTAATGGTCTCCTAACCGGACCCCCAAAAAGACCATCAAACAGCTTCAGCTGGTGCAGAATGCAGCTGCTAGAGTCTCACTAGGAGTGAAAAACTCCCCTCAATCCCAAATCCTCACGCTGGCTACCAGCCTTTTCCAGAACAGGCTTTAAGGAGCTGTTTCTGCTCTATAAACATCAAGAGCAGCGTATTTATCTGACCTATTGCAGCGATATGAGCCGAGCTGAACTCTCAGATCATTAGGAACTGGTCAGCCAGACCTGCCAAAGGTGAGGATTAAACATGGAGAAGCAGCGTTTGGATACTGAACTGCTCTTAAATGGACCAAACTGGGCAGAGAGCGTTAGAAGAGCCAACACTGGCCACTTTAAACCAGCCTGAACACATTCCTGTTAGAGCAGCTTTCAGCTGAGTTTAAACCCTGTTAGTGTTTCTAGACCCTTTTTCCTCTGTAACAGCGCTTTATTATCCGGATCTAACTTTTTTTTAATTTGATCATTTAACGAATGTTTTAATTCTGTTTCAATCATGTTTTAATTTCTATTCTTATTTACTGTATTTTATTAAACAACTCTGTATTGTCTGGCTGTATTTTCTCATTTGTAAAGCGTGAAGGACAGCCGTGTATATAAGGTGCTCTATAAATAAACTTGCCTTTATTTACTATGAATTACTCAGTATCCACTATGAATTATTCAGTATCTACTGTGAATATTATTCAGTATCTACTGTGAATATTATTCAGTATCCACTGTGAATTATTCAGTATCTGCTATGAGTTATTCTAGACCAGATTAGGCTTTTATTTGTTCCTCGTCTCTGAGATCTGCTTCAGTCTGAGCTGTTATTTGGATTTATTTTCTTTGAATAAATTAATGATAAATAAATTTATTGTGAATAAATAATAATAAATAAATAAACCTGGTTTACTGCTGTTACATTAGTATAGTTTGTTGTTCAAGGTCTGAACATTGCGCTGTTTGTGTCTTTGCTCAGTGATGGACGACAGAAGAGAACCAGCACAGAAGCAGATGGAGTCGCCACACAGCGTCATACACACTTACTATCAGGGGGACATTAACGCTGTGGTGGACGAACACTTTTTCCGCGCTCTCAATAAATCCAACATGCCCAAAGACCTCAGCACCAAGAGCCGAGAGAACCGCAGAACGTCCAAACCCGGTGAGTTAAACCTGCGGGAGCTGTTTCTGAGAACTAGCGAAGAACAACTGTTTTAGTTTTGGATGCTTAAAAACTCACATTTAGCAGCCTGAAGATTCTCCACCAGGGGGCGCTTGCGGCACCCAGAGCTTTTTGTAAGCTTGAGTGAAGAAGAGGAAGCCCACACCAGCAGGATCTCACTACACACAGGCCTGTTTACAGTCACACACAACATTTTTACAGCACTGTGCAAAAGTAAGACCCTTTATTTATTCGCTTTCCAGTAAAACCAGCTGGTAAGTAAACTTGTGATGGTCTAAATGGGTCAAAGGTCACACTATGGGTCTGAGAGGACGTGTAGCTGATCAAGAAGAACCTCACTGAGAAAAGGAGACGGACACATCAAACAGAGAAGCTGAACGATGGACTGACCACCCCAGAGTCCAGACCTCAGCACCACTGAATGGGTTTGATTAGTTCAGGAAATCATCAACCAGCTTCTCAGACTGAGCTTTGGAGGCAGGTCTGCAGGTTCTTTGAGGAGCTAACAGTGAGACTCCTGAGAAGAACGGAAGCCGGAATGACGGGAGAGAGAGGCTCGCTGACTGGACACGGCTGAGAGGAGATTCAGCTGATCAGTTATTTTCTCTTAAATATGAGTTTCATGATTTTTTCCTCACACTGGAAAGTGAATAACTTGTACTTAACGGCTGTTTTGACTGGAAATGAAACGAAAGGCCTCTGATGTTTATCCGGCACTGAAAGAAGGTCCACTCTGCCGTTATTGCTGGACTGTTGATGGTTTCTGAGGGAGCGTGCAAACACATTCAGAACGCGCCGGAAACACCTGACTTATTTATCTTGAACATTCAGCCACAAGAGCATTAGTGAGGTCAGGTACTGATGTTAGATGGTCAGGTCTGGATCAATAATCATCCCAAAAGGTACTGGATAGAGCTCCATCACTCCAGAGAACCCAGTTCCACTGCTCCAGAGCCCAATGATGGGGGGCTTTATACCCCTCTAACCCATGCCAAGACTGGCATCGTGGGTCAGCCTGATAGGCTGAGCTGTCGAGGGTCCTGATTTTCTGTTATACATAAAGTTGCTGCTCGTCCATAAAAGACCATCTCAGTGTTTGTGGGTTTTTATATTTCTGGATCAGCAGCTGCTCTTCACAATGTATGGGACTGTCCTAATGAACAGACCAACAGAAATGAGCTGGAATAATAATAATAATAATAATACATACCATACAAACCATACACAACAAATTCTCCGTCAGTCTGATGAACCGTTTCACATTTAATCAGTCAAAGGGTTCTTTGAGTGTTAATGGTTCTATAAAGAACCATTGTCTTTACTAAAGAACCCTTGAGGAACCGTCTTTAAGCGTGCAGGTCTGTCCTTCAGCAGCAGAAGAGACTTTAAGCTGGAGTATCACCTGACGGACTCGCTGTAAAGTGTGTAGAGTAGGAATCTGTATGTATATGGAGCTACAGCGCCCTCTGCAGGCTGAAGCTCTCGCTCACTACACCTCACTCAGTCCATCACTGTAGAGCTGAGTGATTCTCTTAAAGGGCCGTATCATCCAAACCCACATTATCTCATTAAAACTGGGATATAATTGTTAATGGTTGAAATGTAGAACATACATTCCATATATTATAATAATATGTATGTTGTATGTTCTACACTAAATTTCCAAAACAGCCTATTTTGGATTAGTTTTTTCTCATTTACATATATACATCATTTACATATATACATCATTTATGTCTAGCCCCGCCCATTCGGTTTACAGCATCTAAGCTCCGCCCGTTCAGCCTACAACAGTTTAACCCCACCCATTCACACTGAAGTAACAAGGAGGGTTTCAGTGCCAACGGCTTTTTGAATGTGGTGCTGTACAGATCAGCAATTCAGAACAGAGCTCATTTACATACGTCAGCTTTAAAAATCGGTAATAAAAATCTGTGCATCACGCTTTTTTCCCCAAATCTCAGATTTTCACGCTCCGTCCTCCTGGTCTCCATCGTGGTCCAAAAGTGGATTATCTCCAGGTTCCCCCAGCCTGAGCCAGAGTTCCTCTGCTGAAGAACCGCTCCATCCTCAGGGGGTCATCATGGGTCCACTGTCTGCTGAGCCGTGGGTTTACCAAGGCAGGCAGGGGTCTGGTTATAACCTCCCCCAGCTGTACCGGCAGCCTGCAGCTGCACCTGCAGGTGGCAGCTCCTCATATCTCCAATTGCTGCACATGGAGCGGTCAGCAGGGGGCATACTGACCCCACCCTCCACCAAAACAGACATGCAGCTGGAGTGGGCAGCTGGTAACAGCCACAGAGATGCACACCGTGGCAGGACTCACCTGGACACAGGTATGGTCAGAATCTGAATCAGAATCTACTTGCCAACTATTATTATTATTATTATTATTATTATTATTATTATTAGTTTATTTATTTATTTTTAATTTTTTATTTTTATTATTATTAAGTTGTAGATAGGTGGGTACTGAATAATTCATAAGAAGCTAATCTCAGACTGTAAATGGACCTGACTGGTGGACTGCTTTGGAGTAATGGGGGCTGATTTTTCACTGAACTATCGCTTTAAATGTTCTCTTGGTTTGTAGGTTTACAGATGCCAGAGAAAAGTAAGGACGTGTACTGGTACTGAAAACGCAGAACCGTCCACTCTACAGGGCCAGCTGCTTTAAGAGGGAAAGGTCACGACCCCTCAAAGACTCTTACAGAAGCACTGCTGCACTAATGAAACACACGGCGCTGCAGACCAGGAGATCCAGGACATCCAGGAGAACATTGTTATTATTATTATTATTATTACTACATGCCACAGATATTTCTATGCAGGTGTCACTTCACTGGAAGAAGACACCTGTCCTGTCTCTTCTGTTCTTCACCTCCTCTCAACCCCGTATTAATCACTCCTCATGCAGTAACTCACCACATTAAACTGAAACTTATTTATATTTTACTATTTTTCTTTTTCAAAAAGTGCAAAAATGAAGAAACAGCAGCTCAGAGTCCTCCACTGGGGCCACGCCCCCTTTATTGCCTTGTTGTGATGTCATTACTCAGACCTTTCAGGTGTTTTCACGAGCCTGTGGGCTGAAGAGTTTCGCTGTCCACTCAGTGGAACTGAGTCCGAGGAAGATGCTCTAGATCAGAATCTTCAAATATTCAAATAATAAAACCGAGAATTTGTTATATGCAAATGAGCTGCTGTCTAACGTTATACACACATTGGAAAAGCGTGAGCTGTCTGAACAATGTCCTCCAGCAGAAGGCAGTGTAGAGCCTGCATCTTCAGCGTTGCCAGATTGGGTGGTTTTCTCCTCCAAATTAGGTTCATTTTTGGTTTGATTTGGTGCAGAAAAAAGTGCTTTGGAGGGAAAAGGAATGATGGGTAAAAAGTATTTATAATAATAATCTGAATTTCTTCATAATACAGCTGAAATGTGAATGAGCTAAACTTCTCTACATCCACTTTGTCAATCAAACGTTTGATAACTCATTTTTATTTAATACACTTATAATTCTTGTCTTTGATACAACATTGCAGTAAAACTCATGTTAAAAATCTTAAGACAGAAAATGATCCAATCAGGATTGTTCTCTTTGGGGTATCTGGGCAGATACAGCTGACGTGCTCTCCTATTGGTTAGGCCTTCAGCAGCTGGACTGAAGGCCTTACATGCTAGATCAACAGATGAACCAACCAATCACACTCTGATTTACAGTGGGTGGGGCCAAAATGTCATTCTAGTCCTTCTGTAGGTTCTAGATAAGTGACTGTGAATAAGAGTTGTAGTCTAAGCAGGTTTGGGCAGAGAACGTGTAGAGGAGAATTCCTGCTCTGTAACGTCTTCCTGTTCTCAGACACTAGGGGGCGCTCCAAAAATGAATGGGTTGAGTAATGAAATCATAGTTTATAAAGGCTGAAACATTTTAATGTAAAAGAATTCCTTCATTTCCTGAACAGCATAAAACATTTTAACACCGCTGTTTTATTTAAGAGCTTTTAAACTCATGTACTTTCATGACGTCAGTGAGTGCAAACAGCCAATGAGGTGCTCTGCTCGCCCATCAATCATCATGCTCTAGCAGTAAAGCCCCGCCCCCTGCTGCCCAAACCCGTTACTGTAGAAATAAAGGAAACACACAGGTGAATTTTCTCTGCTGTTTTAGTGAAACTCCGCCTCCTGCTGTCTGACATTAAAGGAAAGTTCTGGGTGATTAGAAATTCGTATTTAGCCATTGGGCTCCATTCACTCCCATTCATTGAGGACTCACTCGCTGGCACCCTCTGCTGTTCAGCAGTCCTGTTTTTGATATAACAGGGGAAATAGGAAGTGGCCAGGCTGCTCACAGGCTGCTCAGGGTCCAGGTAGTTGTTAGGAATGTTAAACAGCAGCTCTGTGTCAGAACTCTACACTGAGTCTCTGTATCACTGACACACAAGCTCAGATATCTGATAACGTCTGATCCAAACCTCAGATAAAACACACAGAAACACACAGAACATCTTCACAAGCTAATCTAGAACAGCCCAAACACATCCACTCTGTCCCACACCGAGACTCATTTAATCATGCCTGCTGATTGATTATTGATGTTTTGGCTCCTCCTAAACGCTCCTCCATCTGCTGCTATTTTCCTGCCCTCAAACCAGATAAACACAAACATGACCCAGTGACACTCGATGACTTTTATACCGCATCCAGGAGAATCTCACGTTATTATACACAGAGTAACGTCATAAAACAATCAGAAAGAAAAATGACATCACAAACTGTAACGAGAAACAACCCCCTGCCCTGACCACAGCCTCAGATTCACTATAACCACTGGGCTGTCCGGGGACCCTGCCTCACATCATGTCTCCATCTCATTCCCATGTCTTAGTAAGTTGTGGCCACACATAATATTTATTATGTCTTAGAAAAGCGCAAAGCTCTTTAATTATTTAATCCACAAACTTGCCTGCATATTAAATCCTCTGTCTATCAGGCTCTGTGTCTCTGTGATGATCCAGCTCAGAATTCCAGTTCAAATCTTTCATGAAGCCGTAGAGTCGCCCTTTCAATTCCATCTCACCACGCGATCCGACGAGACTCACATCCGGAGTTATAAGCCTATGAAGAGGGGTTGATATAAATGTCATCTGCCTCTCACCGTGTGGAGCTGCTGGATTCGTGTGTCCGTCTACATTCTGTGTGAAACTGACCGACGGACACTGCTGAAGTTGCTGCAGAGGTTGTAAAGGTTCTGTACATTTTTGGTTCATCAGGGTAGAAACAGGGTAAATGTTCCTTCAAAACTCCAACAGTGGTTTAAGGTCTGATTGTGAACCTTAAATCAGTTTTTCCAGGTGAAAAGTCTTTTCATAACCGAATGTTTTAAAACAGACAGACAGGTCAGTACCTCTATTTCTGAGAGTGTAGGTCAGCGGTCTGCCACATTTTACTTTCAGCCTGTTGATTGTGTGGGTGGAGCTTCGGTTGTGTAATAAAGTGCTGATCTGCTATAAGCTGTGTGTTACTGTCTACTCCTTAATTATTCATCATAATTATTCATTATAATAACAACAACTCCAAAAACTGATATGAACAGAGATACAGAGCTGAGACGGTCCGTGTGGGCGTGTGTGTTTCAGCAGTTCAGCCAATCAGACGGAAGGACCGTTTGTTGTATAATTAACGCTGCTTCAGTCCTCGGGGGTCTCGCTCCTGCTGTCAGGGTGTCAGGCTCAGATTAGCTCTGGCATCTCTCTGATCTCCACCATGTCGGTTCCTGAAGCGGCTCTGAGCCGGACGGGTCACAGTGTGGTGGCCGTTTGTCTCGGGATCATCTTCGTTCTGGGATTTGTGAATAACTTTCTGGTCCTGATGCTCTTCACTCGATTCCACTTCCTCCGGACCCCCATCAACCTCCTCCTGCTGAACATCAGCGTCAGCGACATGCTGGTGTGCCTGTTCGGGACGCCGTTCAGCTTCGCTGCCTCCATCTGCGGCCGCTGGCTGACCGGAGCTCACGGCTGCAGGTGGTACGGCTTCGCAAACACACTTTTCGGTGAGTTTCAGCTCAAATATTCACAGATTTAGTCAGTTAGCTGGCTCAAATTTAGTCAGCTGGATTTGGTTCAAACTGCACTCACAAAAAGCAAAAAACCAGTTCATATTATTTTCTGATTTATTTAAACAAGACATTGAGATAACAGTAAGCATACACACACACACACACACACACACACACACACACACACACACACAAATCATCATTTAAAGGATATTTTCTTTTAGGAGGGTCCGTCCCAAACCCCTAAATTTACTACATGTCTTTTTTTTTTTTAATCGTTTTGATTGATTTCAAAGCGAAATGAAAGATTTAGATTTATGAGTTTCATTTTTACGTTTAAAAAAACCCTGTCGCACATTTTCATTGTCACTACTGAAACACACATTTTTAGTCTGTAGGCGAGGCTTATTTTACCCCCACCCCTACATCTCAGAGCAGGAGGCTGCATCCCTGTCCCTCATGGCCACATGGTGACCACATAGAACCCATTGTGTCCCAAAGTCTGAAAGTCAGTGAGGAGCATTAAGAATCACCATATTTCCTGCAGTTCAGCAGTTTTTAATGTAAATGTAAAGTTTTAATGAAAAATATGATGATTTTTTGCATGAACAGCTGTTCAAAGCTGTGAAAGACTGAAACAGCCGCGACTGAAACCGCCACTACCCAAACAGCCGCGACTGAAACCGCCACTACCCAAACAGCCACAGTATAAAGCTGGCCTTGTCCAGCAGATGGTGCTGCAGTGCTATAAATGGGCAGGAGAATTCCCTGAGAGGGCATAAACTGACCAGGCCTCTGTGAGAATCTGTCATAAACAGTGTTATTTATGATGACTGACACGTTCAAATACAGGCAGTACAAACAGCCCCGTGATCATCTAACAGCATTCAGAGCGTCACACACTGTTCCCTCCAGCTCTGCCGTTTAGGTCTTAACTCCACACGTAAGAGATCGTGCGGAAATTCAAAGATTGGACCAACAGAAAAAGAATAAAACTAAAACTCTTTACATCAACTTTAAACCTTAACCGCGTATCCTGTGCTGAGAAGCGAGTTTTGGATGCGACTGTGTGTGAATATTAAGACTTCCTTCCCGAGTCATTTAGGCATATGGCTCTATATAGAACTCATGGTTCTAAAAAGAAAGTCCCTTTTTTAAAAGACCCCTTGAACCAGAGTGGTTTTAAACGAAGGTAATATTAAGTGATTTACTGCTGAAAAGCATTTAGTCTTAAATCTGATTCAGCTTTTTTTTCAGCTTTTTCCAGCGACGTTTAAAGTCGCCTTGTTTTGCAAAATGACTTTTTAAAAGTTTTCAGACATAAAATCAAACAATTTTATTTAGAGTTTTATAACTAAATTACTTGTTTGATGGTTTACTTAAATCAAATGTCAATTACTGATATTTTTAGACTTTTGAAAACATTTTTAGAATAAAGAAACTAAATTTTATGTGGATGCACCAAAAATTGCTTCTCATAAAAGGAGGATTATTGAACAATTTGATACCTGTAAATATTTATTAAACTGCTTTTGAAATAATGGACTTGAATACAAACAAATGCACATTATGTTAATGACCTATACATAATAATAATAACAATAATAATAATAATAATAATACAGTCCAGCTCAGAGGTTTTTGGTGACTTCTGTGTTCAGTGATGGACGGTGGGCTGTGTCCTTCACCTGTGCAGGTGTGGTCTCTCTGGTGTCTCTGGCGCTCCTCTCTTATGAGCGGTGCTGCTCCGTCCTCTGCGGCTCCAAGATGGACGTGCTGGACCACAGGAAGGTCAGGCTGTCCATCGCGGGCTGCTGGGTGTACTCTCTGATCTGGACAGTTCCTCCGCTCTTTGGCTGGAGCGGTTACGGCCCTGAGGGACCTGGGACCACCTGTTCGGTTCGGTGGGCCCTGCGGACCCCAGGGAGCAGAGCCTATATCATCTGCCTTTTCATCTTCTGCCTGGTTCTGCCTCTGCTGACCATCATCTTCTGCTACGGGAGGATCCTCATCACTGTCCATGGGGTGAGGGGCCCAATGCTCTTTTGGTTCCCTAAAGAGCCAGAACCAGGAATCTGTAAAGAACCTTTCACAGGGCTAAGGAACCTTCAATTAGTGTAAATGTTCTTCACCAACTAAATGGTTCTAGAACCTTTACATCATCTGCAGATTCTTTAAGGCTCATAAAAAAGGTTCTTCCATTAGTTGAAAGGTTCCAAAATTGGTTCCTCTGTCCTATTTTTAAGAGTGGAGGGCTTTTTGGTGCTAAATAAATCCATACACAACATGTTCATCAATCTGAAGAACCATTTTCACCATGAAAAAACATGTAAGCATGCAAATGGTTCTTTGAGTGTTCCTGGCTCTGTATAGAACCGTTCTCATAAATGAAGAACCTGTGAGGAACCAGCACTTGTAGTTCCTGCTCAGTGATGAGGGTCTGATCACAGGCGCAACATCAGGGTTTTGAGATCAGAGCCTTTTTCAGCTCATTCAGGTTTAATGTTCCGCAGTTTTGACAAGTGGCTGTCGTTTCTGTACGAGTGGTCTTTTCCAGATCACTGACGGCCAGACACCGCGATGTGGACGGAAGCTCGTCGTTAATTTGAGCTTCACTGTTATTCCAGATGTTTCCCTGCAGGCTGAGTCACTCAGTCTGAGACAGTCTTCCCCTCCTGAAGCCTTCAGACCACAGATGTTTACAGATGTTTAGTCTGTAAACAGTGATGTCTTAGCTTGTGAACTCAGGTCCTCATCGGGAAGCAATTTAAAGTATTAGTTATTATATTGTCATTTTAATTATAGAATTAATAATAACTATTATAAATATAATAATATTTATTACATTAGATTGTAGTAATTGTTATGTTATATAGGATATTGTTATTATGAATATGAATCTATATTTATATATGTATGATCTGTCAGAGCTGGTGTTTTGGGTATTGTGCATATTGTCAAGTAATTTCGTGTGAGATTATGGATTAGTATGGATTATAATCCGTTGTGACTGAGGAAGCAGGTGATCTGCAGTAACATGGTTTATGTTATGACTGAAGCTCCTATCAGAGTTGATTGATTATTGGCTCTGATTTAGCGGCCGCTGAGCTCCGGAGTCTGCGGGATGGACGGCGCTGCTAATTGCCGAGAGCAGAATGAATCAGTGAATCACCAACGAGCTGAACTCATTACAGAGCTGTCACAGATGTTTGATGCTCCGCAGGAACGACTGAACGAGGGAGACTGAAGAACAAGGAGAACAAAAGGAAATGAAAGGCAGTGAATTAATTACTGACTCCGTTTCCCAAAATTCCCCCATAATTCCAGCCACAAATCCTGGAGTGAAATAACCAGGTTTAATAAACAAATCTGTGAAGAACCTTTCAAAAGTTTAAAGAACCTCCACATAGTGTAATGGTTGTTTGCCAACGTGGTGGTTCTAGAACCTTTAGATCACGGAGACTCTATAAGGGTCTGATTGGGTTTAATTTAGTGGCTCTGATAATCCTGAACTTGAATCAGATTGAAACGGGTCAGACGTCTTTACAGTGGTGGTGATGGGAACCAGGCGTCGCCATGACTACAACACAGATATAGACACTTTATTTACCATCCAGAACCACCAGAGAACCTACACGAGTCTTCTGAGCTTTTCTGTTCATTTTTTCTGGGATGTATTTTTGTTCCGAGAATGTTCTGGTTAAAGGAAGATAATGTTCTCTAAAAGCATCATCCTGTAATATGAGCTGTAGTTCTCACAACATCCTGAGTGCTGCAGTTAGTCTGTCTTAGTGAATAATTAACCTTATAGGTTACACTCTTTGATCAGGAGATTAAAAAGGTTTTCTTTAAAACGTTACTAGAACTTGAAGGAACGTCAGCCGAAGTTGTGGGAACATTTCTTACCCCTTCATTTACACCTCAACCATTTAATTATGTGGGAATATTGAAAAATGGGTGGAATTCCCTTTAAATGCAGGCTAATAAGGCTGATTACTCCGCTCTGTGCTGAAAGCCGGTGTCTCTCCTCGTTCCTCAGGCAGCTAAAGTGCAGCGGACCGCCGCCCAGCGGAGGGAAGGTTGGGTTCTGCTCATGGTTCTGATCATGGTGTCCTGCTATCTGTTCTGCTGGCTGCCGTATGGAGTGGTGGCACTGTTGGGTACGTTCGGGCCATCCGGCTCGGTCAGCCCCACCGCCAGCATCGTACCGTCCGTACTGGCCAAAAGCAGCACCGTCCTCAACCCCATCATCTACGCGTTCTTTAACAAACAGGTACAGAGTGCAGAGTTACAACTTAGAACCATTACTGCCTGTATCAGGACCGCGCTTAAACAAAAGCTGAACTAAGAAAATGAAATAAAAGATGAGAAAACAAAAAAAGTGACTTCCTCTGAAATTTTGAGGAGAAGTCAGACTTCATGTTCGCTCTTAGAGGAGCAAACGCCTTTCATACAGCTTGGAGCCGTTTGTAGCTCAAGCCTTCTTGAGGTTTTAAATAGTTTTGGGGCAGTTTCTTTTCTTCTCTCAGCCTGCTTTTCTTCGCTTCGCTTCGCTTCCACTAAGTACCTTACCGGTCACCCCTCTACAGAGCTGGGACAAACACTACTATTTGCCACAGCTTTAAGTAGAGGAGTCCACAGCTGAGTTGCGTTAACCTAATCAGCCCGAGGGCTTCTGGGAATTGGAGTTCCCTGAAGTTATGGCCCCTTGCTGCCATTGCTTCTGCTGGCAGCAGGCGGTGCAGGCTGGACACCTTGCTGCCGTCGCCCTCTGCTGGCAGCAGGCGGTGCAGGCTGGACACCTTGCTACCGTCGCCCTCTGCTGGCAGCAGGCGGTGCAGGCTGCACACCTTGCTGCCGTCGCCCTCTGCTGGCAGCAGGCAGTGCAGGCTGGACACCTTGCTGCCGTCGCCCTCTGCTGGCAGCAGGCGGTGCAGGCTGGACACCTTGCTGCCGTCGCCCTCTGCTGGCAGCAGGCGCATTTAACCCTTAAACGTCAGTATTTACTAGGAATTATTCAGTATCTGCTATGAATTATTCAGTACTTACTATAAATTATTCAGTATCTAATATGAATTATTCAGTATCTACTCTAAATTATTCAATATCTATTATGAATTATTCTGTATCTGCTATAAATTATACTGTGTATATTATATGTACTATAAGACTAATGTGAGTTCAGTGGTTATGGGAGCGAGAAATTGAGATACGGACCCTCCTGTGGACCCTTCGGGTTTAAGGGGTTAAACAGCTGAATTGGCTGTTTTGTTTTTTGTTTTTCACACTGTTTGTAAACAGCAGGTGTTCATGGACTAATAGATTCTGAATGAGCAGTATGTTGTTTTTTCCTCGTGATGTAACGTTGTTTACTGTTTGTGTGTCAGTTCTACAGGTGTTTTCTGGTGTTGGTGAAGTGTGAATCAGGATCTCCATCACTCCACACACTCCACACACTCCACACTCAGCCCAGCAGCTATACAGATGACTCCGCACCCAACGGCATCGCGCTGGGGCTGTACCGAGACCCCTCACCCTCCGACAGTCCGAAACATCCACATAACTCTGGAACAACCACCAGCGCTCAGTGTCACTTCCTAGCGCAGCCCAGAGTCTGAACTTGATCCAGACCACTAGGGGGCGCACAAGCAATTATCACAAAATCTAAAATGTTGTTTCAGATTTTTCAGATTTCATTCATAAGCAGAAAACAAACTCAGGCTAGTCGACTGTAAACAAAGTGACAGGGTTTGTAGACTGTGCTGGGACAGTGCAGAGGTTAAAGGTCATTGTAACATGGAGGTGAATAACCCTGTTATAAGCTGCTGGTTATGCAGCCTGTTCCTCCCTCTTCTAGCAAAAAAGTGCTTCCACAACAAATAATGTGTTACAGCCACTGTAAATACTCCGCTAACTGTGGTGAATCAAGCTAATGGTCCTGTTCCTTCCCCTCAACCTGGCCTCAGTCAGCTAAGCAGATAGCCATGCAAGCTAGCATAATATAATAAGATTATTCTGTTCATTCTGTAGTAATTCTGTAGTAATTCTGTTGTAATTCTGTTGTAATTCTGTAGTACTTCTGTAGTAATTCTGTAGTAATTCTGTTGTAATTCTGTTGTAATTCTGTTGTAATTCTGTAGTAATTCTGTTGTAATTCTGTAGTAATTCTGTTGTAATTCTGTTGTAATTCTGTTGTAATTCTGTAGTAATTCTGTTGTAATTCTGTACTAATTCTGTTGTAATTCTGTAGTAATTCTGTAGTAATTCTGTTGTAATTCTGTTGTAATTCTGTAGTAATTCTGTTGTAATTCTGTACTAATTCTGTTGTAATTCTGTTGTAATTCTGTAGTAATTCTGTTGTAATTCTGTTGTAATTCTGTAGTAATTCTGCTGTAATTCTGTAATAATTCTGTAGTAATTCTGTAATAATTCTGTAGTAATTCTGTTCATTCTGTAGTAATTCTGTTGTAATTCTGTTGTAATTCTGTAGTAATTCTGTAGTAATTCTGTAATAATTCTGTAGTAATTCTGTTCATTCTGTAGTAATTCTGTAGTAATTCTGTTGTAATTCTGTTGTAATTCTGTAGTAATTCTGTAATAATTCTGTAGTAATTCTGTTCATTCTGTAGTAATTCTGTAGTAATTCTGTTGTAATTCTGCTGTAATTCTGTAATAATTCTGTAGTAATTCTGTTGTAATTCTGTTGTAATTCTGTTCATTCTGTAGTAATTCTGTAGTAATTCTGTTGTAATTCTGTAGTAATTCTGTAGTAATTCTGTTGTAATTCTGTTGTAATTCTGTAGTAATTCTGTAGTAATTCTGATTTCTACTGAAATTGATCTAATACACTAATACATGATGCTTCATGATGAGGCCTGAGTGGTTGGACTACAGAGCTCCTGTTTATTATATGAGTAAACACACTGGACTCCAGCTTAGTGTGTGCTGTATTTTGGTTGCTTGTTCACTGTTAACTAAGCAAGTAAACTCAGTAAAGTTACAGAACAGATTTGAGCTTAAATAAGATTGTATTTGAGCTATAGTTACTTCTAAAGTCCAGGGATCCACAGTTCTGCAGTGAGTCGGACTGACTCAGACAGCCCAGGCATTATGAGCGGCTATAACTGAGCTGGCAGTGCTCTGCTTTTCAGTTTCGGCCTAATGTTGGATCAGTTAGTTTAACTTGAATCAAACATTCATCTCGGTGTAATCCAGTGTTAGAAACTGAAGCATCTCCATTAATGTGAATGACTTCATACAACAGAGAACGAACAGCTCAGATAAAACAAAAGTCACCGTCTCTGAGGACACACATGGCTTCACGCACCTTTGCCATTGTGTACAGAACCTCAGCCTTTATTTTCCTCATCTATTATCCTTTAGGGCTCCAGGCAGAGCAGATAAACCTGAAGAGAAAACACCATCAAGCAGAGAAAAACTCAAACAAATGTAACATTTAGCACGAGCTCAGACGGAGCCTTCAACATGGTGGTGGTAGTATTAGAGAAGACTGATTGGGGCGGGGGGGCTCTGAGAACTTGGGCCGGAGTTCTGAGACGATTCTGCCTGTAGCTAGAAGGCTGGACCCCTTCATAGATGTAATAGGACTGATGCAGGACTGGGGAATGGGGAGGAGTTGGGGAGGCGGTGGGAATTGTGAACACTTCGTCACAGGAATGGAAGGTGAGGATGGGAATTTCCAGGACATTAGACTGGAAAAAGGTGGGGTTTCAGCCATGCTCCTCCCCCAAATGTCAGTTATAACATACCTACATAACGTGCTCTGACAATTCCATTCTGGGAAGAGGATGAAGGTAAAAATGGAACATTTTTCTATTTTTGCTTTCCATACAGACGAGTGAAGTAAAGCTTAGTGGAAGGACGTGATTACGCTGATCACAGCACATGTAGTTTGGATGCTGGCATGCTGGTCAACCAGCATGGCTACACTGGGGTGACCATCATACACCAGGCTGCAGGGATAGAATGTGTAATGCAAGCTTTTCATAACAAACTACAGCAGCTGTTTGCTGATGTTCAGCTGCGTCTTCTGGCCAGCAGAGGACAGCAGTGACTCAGCCGTGGATGAGGCCGGAGGGTGGAGATGTGACTTGGATCAATGCACTGAAAAACAAAAACACTGCAGAGAGCAAATGATTCGGGGCTAATGGGGCCGAGTCCGTGTGTTCAGACCCCCCCCCCTGAGTGAATGTCCACCCCTTAGGCCTTCAGGAGAGGAGTGTGAACCTCTGACTCTATTAGGAGGTGACTCTGCTGACTGATGCACTCAAACCTGCTGCTCATCATCTACCGACAGGCTGCAGATGAAATCGGGACGGAAAACTGTGTCTTATCTCTGATAAACAAAAAAACAAACAAACAAACGAATGAATGAATGAATGAATGAATGTTCCCCATGACTGAATGGTTCCTCAAATGGCTTGCTCTCCTTCTGATTGGCTGCCAGCTGGTTTTCTATACAGCCTACAGCACTTCACTCACAGGCTGCAGTTCTACCATCTGACCAGAGAGGGCAGTAGTGTAATTACAAATGAAATTCACCCGTTTCCCAGGAGAGAACTTCATATATTTTGCTTATTCACACCTAAACACCAGCCCCGGCCTGCCTGCATGGGTCCTGCTGGACGTTCATGTCTCAGTGGGGCTGTTTAAGCCAGACTGGGGTCAGTTTTTGGTGGACGAGCTGTAGATTCAGTGTTCCAGCTTCATTAGCATTGTGTTCTCCTTACTTTACTGCAGAACACGTTTTCCCACAATGCCGGGCAGAGCTGTGATTATGATGTGCTCTCTGTGCAGATGCAGTGACTGATTGGCTGATTGATCTTTGTGAAAGCTGCATCCTGGATCAATGAGCTGCTGTGTGTCTGTAATCTCCATTAAACCTACAGTAAACGTGTTGAGGGTGATTTGTGTGCTTATCAATCGATTTGGTCGAACGGTCAGCGGGGCGTACCGTCGTCCATCTCCAAACTGGATGAGAAAGTGCAAAAGGTCAGCGGGAGATTAATTGGATCATGCAGCAGGTCCTGTCAGATAATTTATGTATATTTTATCAGCCGCTGCTCTGTGGGCCGATAGGTCAGCTGTGGGCTTTTATCCCGTCAGTACACAGACTTACGCTTTAATGAGCAGCGGTTCAGAGGTCTGAGGGCCGTCTGCGTTTCAGAGGAGCTGACTGGTGATTGCTGTGAATTGCAGCTCTGCCTCATTTCATTAGGCTCTGTCGTCGTTATTGTTGTTGTTGTTGTTGTTTTCTTTCCTGGAATTATTTAACTGCCCATATCTGCACTATTGATTAGCATGATCCTTGAACCAGGGCCCTGTGTTGCTGAATGATTAGTTTAGTGACAGTGTGTGTATGTGTGTGTGTGTGTGTATATGTGTGTGTGTGTGTATGTGTGTGTGAGTGTATGTGTGAGTGTGTATGTGTGTGTGTGTGTATGTGTGAGTGTGTATGTGTGTGTGAGTGTGTATGTGCGTAGGTGTTTTTTCAGGACAGAAATGGTACTGATTAAGTGATGTGCTGAGATTAAGATTAGGATGAAGATTAGGAAGTCGTATACATCAATTTGCATTACTACATTTATATATAATACATATGGGACATTATTAGTACATACAAGTATTTACATATATAATACCTATGAGATAAATATTAGATATAGGTAAACATTTACATGTATATAATATAGATACTTGCATATAAAATACACATGGAGTGTATTATTACATATATGTATGTGTATTTGATATATATATATATATATATATATATATATATATATATATATATATATATCAAATACACATGGGACATTGATATCACATGTAAGAACTTATATTTTGCTGCTGTCGCAAAAAAAAAAAAACCTTGTATCTCCAAAAAAGTAGCTTTACAGGAGAAGGAAAAAACCTACTTTACCTTTAATGTAAATCAATGGAACCAGAATTTTTTCCAGAACTTTGTCTTTTGGGTCATTTCTTTTGGTTAATTCATCATAAAATTTACATACAATGTAAAGGGTAATGGGTATTGTCAAAATATGTCAAAAATTGAAAAACATGAAAAATGAAGCTGTGAGGTTAATTCATATGGGGCGCATTATTATTACATATAGGGACTTACATGTGGGACATGCCTTGTGTCCTGTCATTATGTGGTATGGGAGGCTGAACTCAGCCGTCCATCTGTGTTGAGCAGGCCTGATTTGGATGTGTCCAGCTGGCCGAGTGCTGCTGATGGTGAAGTGCGCTCACCGTGTCCAGTGTATGTGTGGACGTGCACACCTGCATGCTTACATTATACATGTCTTTAATGCTGTACAGCTCAGTGAGGGGCTACAGCAGTCCAGGAGAGCCTAGCGATTGGGCATTTTTCCAGATCTTTAAAAATGTATAAAACAAACCCAGAAACAGCAGCAGGTCTGATTTTAGCGTGAGCTCACTGGAGAGCATTTAACCCCCACTGTGCTGCTCAGCTCTGTCAGGCTTATCGTCCTCACTTTATCAGAGATTTTCATTCTGATTCTCCCTGTGTGCGGCGTGTACATGTGTGTGGTGTGTGTATATATACAGTGTGTGTATATACAGTGTGTAGTGTTATGTGCAGTGCATATAGTGTATAATCAATGTGTGTGGTGTGTGTATATACAGTGTGTGTAGTATATAGTCCATGTGTGTGGTGTGTGTATATATACAGTGTGTGTAGTATATATTCCATGTGTTTGGTGTGTGTATATATACAGTGTGTGTAGTGTTATGTGCAGTGGGTATAGTGTATAATCAATGTGTGTGGTGTGTGTATATACAGTGTGTGTAGTGCATATGTGCAGTGCATGTAGTGGATATTCAATGTGTGTGGTGTGTGTATATACAGTGTGTGTAGTATATATTCCATGTGTTTGGTGTGTGTATATATACAGTGTGTGTAGTGTTATGTGCAGTGGGTATAGTGTATAATCAATGTGTGTGGTGTGTGTATATACAGTGTGTGGTGTTATGTGCAGTGCATATAGTGTATAATCAATGTGTGTGGTGTGTGTATATACAGTGTGTGTAGTGCATATGTGCAGTGCATGTAGTGGATATTCATTGTGTGTGGTGTGTGTATATACAGTGTGTGTAGTATATATTCCATGTGTTTGGTGTGTGTATATATACAGTGTGTGTAGTGTTATGTGCAGTGGGTATAGTGTATAATCAATGTGTGTGGTGTGTGTATATACAGTGTGTGGTGTTATGTGCAGTGCATATAGTGTATAATCAATGTGTGTGGTGTGTGTATATACAGTGTGTGTAGTGCATATGTGCAGTGCATGTAGTGGATATTCAATGTGTGTGATGTGTGTATATACAGTGTGTGCAGTATATATTCCATGTGTGTGGTGTGTGTATATATACAGTGTGTGTAGTGTTATGTGCAGTGCGTATAGTGTATAATCAATGTGTGTGGTGTGTGTATATACAGTGTGTGTAGTGCATATGTGCAGTGCATGTAGTGGATATTCAATGTGTGTGGTGTGTGTATATATACAGTGTGTGTAGTGCATATGTGCAGTGCATGTAGTGGATATTCAATGTGTGTGGTGTGTGTATATACAGTGTGTGTGGTGTTATGTGCAGTGCGTATAGTGTATAATCAATGTGTGTGGTGTGTGTATATACAGTGTGTGGTGTTATGTGCAGTGTGTACAGTGTATAATCAATGTGTGTGGTGTGTGTATATACAGTGTGTGTAGTGCATATGTGCAGTGCATGTAGTGGATATTCAATGTGTGTGATGTGTGTATATACAGTGTGTGTAGTATATATTCCATGTGTGTGGTGTGTGTATATACAGTGTGTGTAGTATATATTCCATGTGTTTGGTGTGTGTAGTATATATTCCATGTGTGTGATGTGTGTATATACAGTGTGTGTAGTATATATTCCATGTGTGTGGTGTGTGTATATACAGTGTGTGTAGTATATATTCCATGTGTGTGGTGTGTGTATATACAGTGTGTGTAGTATATATTCCATGTGTGTGGTGTGTGTATATACAGTGTGTGTAGTGTTATGTGCAGTGCATGTAATGTATAATCAATGTGTGTGGTGTGTGTATATACAGTGTGTGTAGTGTATATTCCGTGTGTGGTGTGTGTATATACATTGGGTGCAGTGTACATTCCATGTGTTTGGTGTGTGTATATACAGTGTGTGTAGTGTATATTCCATGTGTGGTGTGTATGTACAGTGTGTGTAGTGTATATTCCATATGTGTGGTGTGTGTATATACAGTGTTTGCAGTGCATATGTGCAGTGCGTGTTGTGTATATTCCATGTGTGGTGTGTGTATATACAGTGTGTGTAGTGCATATGTGCAGTGTGTATAATGTATATTCCATGTGTGTGTAGTGTATATACAGTGTGTGTAGTGCATATGTGCAGTGTGTATAGTGTGTATTCCATGTGTGTGTAGTGCATAAGTGGAGTGTGTGTAGTGTATATTCCATGTGTGCGGTGTATGTATACACAGTGGGTGTAGTGTGTATTCCATGTGTTTGATGTGTGTATATACAGTGTGTGTAGTGTGTATTCCATGTGTGTGGTGTGTGTATATACAGTGTGTGTAGTATATATGTGCAGTGTGTGTAGTGTATATTCCATGTGTTTGTTGTGTGTATATACAGTGTGTGTAGTGTGTATTCCATGTGGGTGGTGTGTGTGTATATACAGTGTGTGTAGTGTGTATTCCATGTGTGTGGTGTGTGTATATACAGTGTGTGTAGTGTGTATTTCATGTGTGTGGTGTGAGTATATACAGTGTGTGTAGTGTGTATTCCATGTGTGTGGTTTGTGAATATACAGTGTGTGTAGTGTGTATTTCATGTGTGTGTATATACAGTGTGTGTAGTGTGTATTTCATGTGTGTGTATATACAGTGTGTGTAGTGTGTATTCCGTGTGTGGTGTGTGTATATATACAGTGTGTTTAGTGTACATGTGTGTGGTGTGTATATATACAGTGTGTGTAGTGTGTATTCCGTGTGTGTGTATATACAGTGTGTGTAGTGTACATGTGTGTGGTGTGTGTATATACAGTGTGTGTAGTGTGTATTTCATGTGTGTGGTGTGTGTATATATACAGTGTGTGTAGTGTGTATTTCATGTGTGTGGTGTGTGTATATACAGTGTGTGTAGTGTGTATTTCATGTGTGTGGTGTGTGTATATATACAATGTGTGTAGTGCCTGCACATCTCTGAGCCATTTCCACTGCACACACTGCACTCACTCACACCTGCCCAGGAACCCAGCACTCGACGCCATGGCAACCGTCGCAGCCCCCCCCCCTCCATCAACATCAGAGCCACCACGGCGGGGCTTGGAGCGAAAACAGAACAGATGAAGATTTCAGGCTCCGCAGGGTCTGTTCCTGCAGGACCAACACTTTAATTCATCATTTCATTTATAATCCTGACAATAATCTCAGAGCCGCCCTGCAGTGCCTCGTCCTGAGAGCCGCTGCCTCTCAGCCGCGATGGGTTCAAACACAGCGCCGAGCAGAAGATCTGTGCTGCATATCTATTTGCCGTGAAACGATTCAGTAAATTCATAATCCATTCGATACGGTGGCGTCTCGATTCATTACATTTGATCAATAGAGGAAAGAAGACAACTTTATATTGTTTCAGTTTCTTCCATCATTCAACATTAAAGTATAACGTCAGTGACTTTAGCTCAGCCTGATACATTCAGACAGCGTTATTAGCAGAACTGCACCTCATAAAGCTTCAAACACAGGCCACGTGCTTATGGCAGCCTCAAGCATCACCATAGCCAAAAATGAATATGTTAGCCTCCTGCTAACGCAGTAGCAACAAGCTAACCTGTTATCCTCAAGCTAACACAGTAGCCAAAAGCTATGATAGCCTGAAAACTGTAAGCCACAAACTAATAGGTTAGCCTGAAGTTAACACACTAGCCACAAGCTAGTGTTAGCATCAAGCTAACTTATTAGGCAGGAAACCCGAGCTAATGTACGAGTCACAATATCAGAAAACTGGTACAGAGGAGAATTCCCGCTCTGTAATGTCTTCCGGGTTTCTCTAACACCAGTCCAAAATGAATGGATTGATATGGAGCATCTGAGTAAAATCATAGTTTATAAATGCTGAAACATTTTTAATGTAATTAATTTTTCCAGAACAGCATAAAACCAATCAGCTAACCAATCAGCTCTCAGTAGCAGTAACACTAACCAATCAGCTCTCAGTAGCAGTAACTCTAACCAATCAGCTCTCAGTAGCAGTAACTCTAACCAATCAGCTCTCAGTAGCAATAACACTAACCAATCAGCTCACAGTAGCAGTAACTCTAACCAATCAGCTCTCAGTAGCAGTAACTCTAACCAATCAGCTCTCAGTAGCAGTAACACTAACCAATCAGCTCTCAGTAGCAGTAACTCTAACCAATCAGGTCTCAGCAGCAGTAACACTAACCAATCAGCTCTCAGTAGCAGTAACACTAACCAATCAGCTCTCAGTAGCAGTAACATTAACCAATCAGCTCTCAGTAGCAGTAACACTAACCAATCAGCTCTCAGTAGCAGTAACTCTAACCAATCAGCTCTCAGTAGCAGTAACACTAACCAATCAGCTCTCAGTAGCAGTAACACTAACCAATCAGCTCTCAGTAGCAGTGACACTAACCAATCAGCTCTCAGTAGCAGTAACGCTAACCAATCAGCTCTCAGTAGCAGTAACACTAACCAATCAGCTCTCAGTAGCAGTAACACTAACCAATCAGCTCTCAGTAGCAGTAACTCTAACCAATCAGCTCTCAGTAGCAGTAACGCTAACCAATCAGCTCTCAGTAGCAGTAACACTAACCAATCAGCTCTCGGTAGCAGTAACTCTAACCAATCAGCTCTCAGTAGCAGTAACACTAACCAATCAGCTCTCAGTAGCAGTAACTCTAACCAATCAGCTCTCAGTAGCAGTAACACTGACCAATCAGCTCTCAGTAGCAGTAACACTAACCAATCAGCTCTCAGTAGCAGTAACTCTAACCAATCAGCTCTCAGTAACAGTAACGCTAACCAATCAGCTCTCAGTAGCAGTAACGCTAACCAATCAGCTCTCAGTAGCAGTAACGCTAACCAATCAGCTCTCAGTAGCAGTAACTCTAACCAATCAGCTCTCAGTAGCAGTAACACTAACCAATCAGCTCTCAGTAGCAGTAACGCTAACCAATCAGCTCTCAGTAGCAGTAACGCTAACCAATCAGCTCTCAGTAGCAGTAACACTAACCAATCAGCTCTCAGTAGCAGTAACTCTAACCAATCAGCTCTCAGTAGCAGTAACTCTAACCAATCAGCTCTCAGTAGCAGTAACACTAACCAATCAGCTCTCAGTAGCAGTAACACTAACCAATCAGCTCTCGGTAGCAGTAACTCTAACCAATCAGCTCTCAGTAGCAATAACACTAACCAATCAGCTCTCAGTAGCAGTAACACTAACCAATCAGCTCTCAGTAGCAGTAACTCTAACCAATCAGCTCTCAGTAGCAGTAACACTAACCAATCAGCTCTCAGTAGCAGTATCGCACATAGGCTCAGAGAGGCTCCCATGAGCTGTCAGAAGGCCTTCCAAAAGCAGCTAGCGAACTGGGGACCACGGTCAGACACCAGATCACTAGGCATCCCGTGAACCCTGACCACGTGCTGTAACAGGATATCTTCTGTCTCCTTGGCAGATGGAAGCTTGAGCAGTGCCACAAACTTGCATGCCTTGGAGAAGTGGTCCACGAGGACCAGGATGACCATGTTGCCCTTGGAGGGGGTAGGCCTGTGACAAAGTCCAGGGAGACGTGAGACCATGGACGCGCAGGGATGGGCAGTGGCTGGAGAAGACCTTGGGACTGTGACCGGGGTGTTTTGCAGCATGCACACATCTCGCAAGATGCAAGGCATGTATGTCTCTCTCCATGCTAGGCCACCAAAATCGCCTGGGCAAAAAGTCCAGGGTCCTAGCCACCCCTGGGTGGCATGAAAATGGGGAGGCATGCCCCCATAGCAGCACCCATAATAAAGCAAATATGTATTAATGTGCATTTGTATGCATTAATAAAGTAAGTGATACTTTTTTGATCCCACAACGGGGAAATTCCACCTCCGCGTTTAACCCATCCGTGAAGTGAAACACTACACACACACTAGTGAGCACACACACTAGGGGGCAGTGAGCACACCTGCCCGGAGCGGTGGGCAGCCCAATCCGCAGCGCCCGGGGAGCAGTTGGGGGTTAGGTGTCTTGCTCAAGGACACCTCAGTCATGGACTGTCGGCTCTGGGGTTCGAACCGGCAACCTTCCAGTCACAGGGCCAGTTCCCTGACCTCCAGCCCACATAAAGTGAATATTTTAGCATTAATAAAACTAATAAGAGCATTAATAAAGTGAATATTTTGGCATTAATAAAGTGAAAATGTTAGCATTAATAAAGCAAATAAGAGCATTCATAAAGCAAATATGTTAGCATTAATAAAACTAATAAGAGCATTAATAAAGTTAATATTTTAGCTTTAATAAAGCAAATAAAAGCATTAATAGAGTGAATATTTTAGCATTAACAAAGTGAATATGTTAGCATTAATAAAACTAATAAGAGCATTAATAATGTGAATATTTTGCCATTAATAAAGTGAATATTTTAGCTTTAATAAAGCAAATAAAAGCATTAATAGAGTGAATATTTTAGCATACTTCACAGACTGACCTGTGGTCAGCGATGCCATCCCGGGCCAGTGTCATGTTTAAAGTCACTGAGGTCTTCAGTGCTGTTGCCAGTGTTTGTTTATGGAGGCTGCAAAGCTGTGTGCTCGATTTTATACACCTGTTAGTAACGAGTGCAGCTGAAACCCCTGAACTCAATGATTAGGAGGGGTGTCCACATACTTTTGGCTATGCAGAGTATAAGTTATTATGTATGAGTTATGTGTGTTCTTAACTGAGGATATATATATATAATCCGGTCTCTGAGGATTTATTGAGCCCAAAAGGCTTCCTTATTCATAATTCATTACAGCTCCTGAAATATTAACACAGGTTATAATGACTTTCGCTCTGAGGCACTGATGATGATGTAAGTACCTCAGATCCAGAACGGATCCTGGAGGTTCTCCACGGTTCTGCAGCCTGTCTCTGTGTGTGCGATTCACAAGTCCTACAGGAGTGGGTTTGAGTGCTGTCTCCATTAGATCAGTCGCCGCAGGCTTCCTGCATATTAGAGAACTCCAGCTTTTCAACCTTATGACCCTCACAGCTGCAACATCTGCCCACAGACCCCTGCTGTAAGTGGGTTCTCTGCTCGGCTCTAAATTCAGTGGAACTATTGGCCATGGGAACCAATCACACGCTGCAGATGCAGCAGACAGAGATAATGCTGAAAGAAGCTGGAGTTTTCCTTTAACAGCCACAAAGTGACGGAACCATTAGAGTCAACTGGATCGCTTTTCATTGGTCATCGGTTATGCCAACTGGACCTAATGCTACTCATGGATGTTCTCACTGTGTTTGCTAAGGTGGTTGCTAAGGTGTTGCTATGGTGTCTGTGATGATTGCTATGATGTTGCTAAGTGGTTGCTATCGTATCCCTGCTGGTTGCTAGGGTGTTGCTAATTGGTTACTATGGTAACCCAGCTGATTGCTACACAGTTGCTATCATATCCCTGCTGGTTGCTAGTGTGTTTCTAGGCTGTTGCTGTAGTGTCCCTGGTGGTTGCAAGGGTGTTGCTAAGGTATTCCAGGTGGTTGCTAGGGCATTGCTAAGTGAATACTGTAGTAACCCAGCTGGCAGGGCGTTGCTATGGTATCTCTGGTGGTTGCTAAGGCTTCTAGGTCTTCAAGGTTTCTAGATAGTTTCTGTGGATTAACAGGTTGTTGCTGGGATGTTGCTTTGGTATCTTTGGTAACAGTGTGAGACCTCATCGCTGTTATTCAGCTCTGTTCTAGATCACAGAACCCAGTCGTTCAGTGCAGAAGTAGAACTCATGTTTTTCTCCTTCATCACCGGAACGTCTCACAGTGAGACGCTGATGTTAGTCTCCTCTTTTCTCCTGAGGAGGTTCAGGAGGAACCGCTCAGAAACCAGTGATCGTTAATATCACACTGAGATCTGCTTTATTTCTCTGAGACGATCTTAGGAAGGAATTTTCTTCTGGGCTGCCGTGATGAGCTGAGAGCTTCATGCACCAAAACTGCATACTAGCTCAGTAAATAGTGTGTGAAAGTAGTGCATACCCCATTAGAAGTGCACTCATTAGTGCAGTAGCTGAAGTACAGCAGCGTGTGGTTTGGGACGTGGCGTTAGATCAGCCAGTGAGACGCGATCAACAGCTGCTCATTAAACACCTCCGAGAGGAGGTTGGAGGGGTTTGATTAAGGAGCTTTTATTGAGGTACATTAATAATGATAAACATGTATTGAGGTTTGTGCATGAGGATGGTTCCATGGAGTGTTTGTGCTTCCATATACAGTAGAAACTTTTCTTTACAAAAGACCCTTAGCAATGAGATAAAATGACCAAAAACACAGTAACATAGTTAAAACTCGGTTATTGTGAAGGGTCTCTCCAAAAGGTAGAACGGGGAAGTTTTACTGGCCCTTGTTTGGGTCAGTTCTTTGCGTTTCAATGTGCAGTGGACGAGCATTAGTCCTGCTCCAGCCCTGTGTGTGTGTTCACTCTGTATAAATGCATTAGAGAATGATGTGTTTGTTCCAGGCACTGCAATGTATTGTATTGATATGCATAAATAACAAACAGCCTCGCTTCTATATAAACCGTTCCCTGACCTCCTCTCATTTCACACCATCTGATCCGAAATTGGATGAAGTCTCCATTGTTGCACTGCAGTGTTTTGGTCATTCGCTGCAGGCTGCTGACCGCTCCGCTGCTCGCATACTGAGTGTAGAAAAAGCACTTCCACCACGGCGAAGCAAATGAATTTCATCTAATTTTATGTGCTGCCATCAGATCCTCACCAACATCATCAGCTCTCAGCACACGGTATGTAAATAAGACGCGTCTCCACCAGCAGCTCGTTCAGCTCTGGATGAGGACGCAGGAACGAAGGGCTTTTAAAACCACTTCACACGTTGAAAAGGTGCATCGCGGCTTCAGACAGAGGACGCGACATTTAAAGGCCACACTACATTCATACAAACGTTTTATTCAGTGCAGCTTTAACGTGAACAACAAATAACAAGTCAGAGGATACCAGGACAAAGCGTCTGGGTTTATTCTGGTATCTGCTGTAGAATTTGCACTTCAACACACACAAACAGAGCTAGAAAACATGCAGCTTCCCCCACAGCGTCTCCCATGCAACAGACAAACACTGAACCCGAGCTGAACCGGATCGAGAGCGAAGGGTCACTGCATCGGCGGGAAACACTAGTTGGCTTTCTAACGTGAGGAAACGAGGCTTTTACACACGTAAGCCATAAATGAAGGTTTAGATTAGCCCTATTTGAAGCAATGGAAGCCTTATCTCGCTTGATTTCCGCCAGGGCCCGACCGATATCTCTGTGGGGCGATAACATTGGACGATACTGATGACCCATGGTTTTATCGCTATTGGTAGAAATATATACAAAATCTATCACCCAAAAGTTTGGACACAGAGACGCACAGATTTTGCATTTTTTATTTTTTCCCCACATTTTAGAATAACAATAAAGACATATAATACTTCATATGGAATCACTCCACAGAGCTAAATAGACTCCGCCCTAAATCCAACCGATTGGCTGGAATGTGTTGACAGATATTCCACTAATTAACTCTTAAGGAGAAACAGGAGCGATTAGGACGATGTAATGACTACAACTCTACTCTAACGTCTTCGTTTCGGGCATCGATCTGAACATGTATATTTGTCTTGGAAACAACTTTGAAACTTTTAAGCGGAATTTAGATCAAAATTGCATCAAGGACACTGAAAAACATACAATCAGGTGTGTCCAAACTTTTGAACGGTGGCGCAAATATGAGTTTATTAATATGACAGTAATACAGACTGAAACATGAACCACCATGGTGGCTAAAATTACAGCACATGTAGAAGAGAAACTTCACATATAGCATCAGAAAAACACGTCATAACACAAAAACGACACCTTTAATGAGGAGAAGTGATGAAAAATAACAACAAACCTGTAAATAGTTCTCGGCCCCTAGTGCTACAGTGGACGGCACTCGTTCAGAGCTGACGGTCAGTGAAGCTGTAAAACTAGTGGAGTATTAAAATCTAAAAGCCCCCTAAAGTCAGAAGCGCCCACTAAGCGCTCGCGCCGGCCGGGCCCCGTTTTATGTAACACAGGCGTTACATAAAAGTCGAAGGTGATTAATTATTTATGTTTACTGTATGCCTTTTTTCTTCCCGAGATGCCAGGACCAAGCGTTTAGACATTCATTCAGAAAAGAGAGAGGAAAAAAGAAGGAAGGAAGTAAAAAGGAAGACGGTAAAAAAACGACAAAAACACACCAAAGCAGAGATTAGCAGAGTTAGCATATTAGCATACCCTTCCCCTGAACGGATGCATGAACAGCGCGGCGGCTACATGGCGTCTCTCCTTTCGCTCGCCTTCATACAAAACAAGACACGGGACGTCTTTGGTGTGTGAAACCCCCAACGTCCACCTCGGTCACCAAACAGAGCGACGTGTGAAGGAAAAGCTTGGAGACAGAAGAAAAAGAAGTCTCGTCAAAAAGCGTAAATAACAGTGATCAGCTGCTACGGTTAGGAGTTTGTCGAGTTACTGACAGAAGTAGAAAGACTTTTATCTCTGAAACTCTCGGCCTTCTTCGTCTCCGAGGGGCGAACCGCGGCGCCACAGCAGTCTGGTTTCAGTCCCTCAGGAGAGATGAAACAAAAACAGGAGTTTCCGTGACGATGAGGCTTCGGAAAGAGAGACAGAAGCACATCTCGGTAGGCTACAGACAGAAAACCAGAGAAGTCTCCAGGAAGTGGGTGCAGAAGCCTACAGCAGCAGAATGGCTTGGATTTTTCTTTTTTTTTCGTTTTTATTTTCTCACAGAGTCACAGGTTTGACCAGCAGAAGATTTGTAGATTGTAGATTCTGTCGGATTTTGCACTTGTGTTCTCATCACAGTGATAGCAGGCTGTCTGAAAGCCCCATCTGCCCCCCCCCCCCCAACCACCACCACCACCACCACCACATCATCCACCCCCCACCCCCACCCCCGGTTTGTAAACGCCGTTGTGCTGAGTTGTTGATGCTTGTGTGTCCGTGTCCCACGGTTACGTCGACTCGTTGTGGCTCAGCGCCTTGCCGCCGTTCAGCATGGCCGATGCACTGCGGCTTTTGGTTGGTGTGCCGCTTCCTGACCGTGAGAACTCAGTCAGGTCATGGAGAGAAGGCTCTCTATACATGGCAACTGCAGTGGAGAGAGAAAAAACACAATTAGATGACAAAAATCAGAATAAAGGTGCCTTGACATCAGTGCTTGGACCCCTAATATTGCAACTGATGGATGAACGGGTGGATGGAATGAGCGACAGTAACTTACCTGCACGTATTAAATAATTAAAGTGAAAGTTAAAAAGTTTAAAATGCTCCCAGTCCCCGAATCCACATCCCAAATCAGCCAAGACATGTTTGGTGTCTGAATTTGGTTACTTTAGTTTTAGCACTGGAGAATTAGCATAGTGCTAACGGTATGCCTAATAGACCTGTTCATGTGGTTTCTGACCCTGTATGACGTGCTGGTATCTATAAACATTTTCATTATAGTTATTTATATAAATGGATATATTTGTGCTTGGACCCCTAAAATTGCAAATGATACATAGAATGATTGTGTATTTGGCATTTCCAGCAATCTTGATGCACATCTTCAATTTACATAATAGTTATTATATATGTACATAATAGTATTATGGTGCGTGTGACGTGCAGCAACATCAATATACACAACAATAATATATACCCACAATCAGTACTATACAAAAATGAAGAATTCTAGATTTAGAAGCTGTTTATCTGGTCAGTACGCATTTATTTGTTTACAATAACACATATTTAAAGAAACACAAATAACATTAATAAAGTTAATTAAATGTGCTGCTGATGGAATGAAATAAATGGAAATATCTGGAAATCTGTTCTTCAGACCAGCTCTTATTATGAATAAGAATTTTAAAATACTTTTTAGTGTATTTATATTTATTTGTATCTGCTCTAGTGACGTATGGTGTATAGTGATGCACAAACATACTTACTGCTGAGTATCATCGTTCATTTATGTACACACAGATTTCTAATCATACTCTGCTTCTGGTTCTGTCCAGACTCCGCCCCTGTCAGTGTCTAACTGGTCTTTTCAGGCAAGCCCCACCCCCTATCATTTAGGCCTCCTGCTTGTTGTCTGTAACCACTTGTATTAATCATCAGAATTTTTTGTTACTTTTTATTTTTATGTTTATTTGTATCTATTCTAATGACAGATGATCACAAACACACTGACTGCAGACATAAATACTTGATAAATACAATAAAATAATGTGCTGAGGTGTCTAAGACCTTTGCGCATTACTGCACACACACACACACACACACACACACACACACACACAAAACCCCATATAATACAGATATGAAGTCTTGCCTACTACGGGGGTAAACCTCACAACCCCTCACTGTCAGCCTTTCCCCAAAGACCTTCACCACAATTCAAACCCTGCATGCCATTATGTTCACGGCTGTGCTTTCACTGGTCATGGTGGTGAATCAGTGTGAGGTAGTGAACTGGCACACTGACGGAGTCCTTTCTGCTCCGTGCGGTTATTTTTGGAGGATTTAAGGAGGACAGACCTTTGAGGGGTTTGGGGATGAAGTGAGCGGCCGGTTTGGTTTTCTTCACGTGGTTGCCCTTCATGATCTGGCCCTCTTTATTCAGCCCCAGGTACCAGCCCCGGCCCGACTGCTGCCGGTATATCATCGATGAGTAGGTCACGTAGTAGTTCTCAAACACGGACTCCTTAAATTTACACTCCGGCGTGAAGTGCTCCTGAGAAAGAGAGAGAGAGAGAGAGACAGAGAGAGAGACAGAGAGAGAGACAGAGAGAAAGAGAGAGAGAGAGAGAGAGAAAGAGAGAGAGAGACAGAGAAAGAGAGAGAGAGAGAGAGACAGAGAGAGAGAAAGAGAGAGAGAGACAGAGACAGAGACAGAGACAGAGACAGAGAGAGACAGAGAGAGAGAGAGAAAGAGAAAGAGAGAGAGAGAAAGAGAGAGAGAGCGAGCTGTGAGTAGGGTTGCCAGATTTCAGCTGCTGCAAAATGAGACAGGCCAAGGACAGGCTGGGGGGTGTGGGTGGGGGTTTGTGCAGTGCATGATGTTGTCCAACAGGATCAATGATGAACAAGATATTTCCCATCCTGACGTCTGTTTGTTTATTTTGTTTTAACATCTGGATTTTGAAATTTTCCTCATATTTTCTAACATTAAATGTAAAGCTCTTTAAATGCTGTATAAATACATTTTCTATTATTGTGTAACACAAAGAAAGCCAAGAGAATACAGTCTATTCACTGGGCATTTCCTCCGTCTCCATCTCCGTCTATAGAGCCCATAGGCCTAATGATCTATCACACTCATTCACATTAATATCAGACAAACGTTTGTTAGCAAATACACTATATTTCCAAAAGTCTTCACTCCCCCATCCACATCACTGAATTCAGGTGTTCCAGTCACTTCCGTGGCCACAGCTGTATAAAGCCGAGCCCCTCGGCCTGCAGACTGCTTCTACAGACATTAGTGAAAGAATGGGTCGCTCTCAGGAGCTCAGTGAATTCCAGCGTGGTACCGTGATCGGACGCCACCTGTGCAGCAAGTCCAGTCGTGAAATTTCCTCACTACTAAATATTCCACAGTCCACTGTCAGTGGGATTATAACAAAGTGGAAGCGATTGGGAACGACAGCAACTCAGCCACGAAGTGGTCGGCCACGTAAAATGACAGAGCGGTCAGCGGATGCTGAGGGGCATAGTGCGCAGAGGTCACCGACTTTCTGCAGAGTCCATCACTACAGACCTCCAAACTTCATGTGGCCTTCAGATCAGCTCAAGAACAGCGTAGAGAGCTTCATGGAATGGGTTTCCATGGCCGAGCAGCTGCATCCAAGCCTTACATCACCAAGCGCAGTGCAAAGCGTGGAATGCAGTGGTGTAAAGCGCCGCCACTGGACTCTAGAGCAGTGGAGACGTGTTCTCTGGAGTGACCAATCCTGCTTCTCCGTCTGGAAATCCGATGGACGAGTCTGGGTTTGGCGGTTGCCAGGAGACGGTACTTGTCTGACTGCATAGTGCCGAGTGTAAAGTTTGGTGGAGGGGGGATCATGATGTGGGGGTGTTTTTCAGGAGTTGGGCTCGGCCCCTTAGTTCCAGTGAAAGGAACTCTTAAAGCTTCAGCCCCAAGAGATTTTGGACAATTTCACGCTCCCAACTTTGTGGGAACAGTTTGGGGACGGCCCCTTCCTGCTCCAACATGACTGCACACCATGGGGGCTCAGACCTGGATTTCTCTGTGAAACTGCTTTGTGACACCACCTCTTATAAAAAGTGCTACCTAAATAAACTTTGACCTTTCTGCCTCATCAAATATTCAGCTTGCTAGCTAGTTGGCGAACATCTACCAAACCACGGGCTTCTCCTCTTTAACTTCCCCTCTTTACACTTCCTTTCATTTTCAGATGCACTACAGAGGCCTTTCTGTGGGGTCAGAGCAAAGAGTCAAAGATGCCGTCCATCCGTCCATCCTACCGTTTTCCTCAGGAGTGTCTCAGCATCTGCTGTGATCTGGCCTTTGAGCTGAGCGTAAACGGTCCTGATGTTCTCTGGATGAGCGCAGTAAACAGACTCCTGCATCACCTGCGCTCAGTCTGCGGCGCTGCTGCTCATTACTTCAAAACAGACGGAGCGCTTGGGCTCATTCCTCCGGATCAATACATCAATACATCCATCCTGAGGAGAATACGCTCCGGTCCCACAGCACAAACAAACCCACACAGGTGACCAGGAGGCATCTCCACACGGCAGACCACAGCGCTGACTGTACAGCCTCCACCATCCGACCCCCTCACCACCCACCAATCCCCCACCCCCCACCTCCACCCAGCACCTCTATATTATAGAACAGTCAGCAATGACCGTCCGGCGTGGTAGAGAATGTTAAACTCCCTGACGACGCCGCCGCAGCGGCGCTGCTCCTCTACAACAGCAAGGCTTATTGGCACGACGCTAAATTATTCATTATTCACAATGTTATAACACATTTAATCGGAGGGGGGGGGGAGCTGTCGAAACAGAGCCTCCATTAGACTGAAGCTGAGATTTCTCCATTCCTAATAAACACAGAGCTCTAATCGACCAGGAGGAACCCGAGGGGCCGAGGAGACGCGGCATTTATATACAGACCACTGAAAAGAGGACTAATAACGGCCATCGCCCCCCGATCAATACGCCCCACAGAAATCACACCGATTACACGCAGATAACAGCACATATCGATCACGCCTGATAAGGTGGCACCCGCTGACTACACGCCACCGCTGGCCCACCCTCGGACCACCCAGATTACTGTCCTGCTTGCAAGGTCTGACCAGATTTTATTCTCCTCACACAGATTTTAATTACACTCAGACTTTTAT